>NC_142364.1:34968899-35268899 GCF_059441175.1 Urocampus carinirostris
ATCACTGAGTTAATGTATTCCTGCCTAGTATTCAAAATAAAGTTTTTTTATTTTTAACTGAATCAAAGTGTTGTTGTACCACTAGGAGGCACTAATTATTACACACTGCCATTTGAACAAATCCAGTCCTTGTGTTCAAACTTTTTTTCGCTCATTTGAAATATTTTTACAGGAAATTCTCAGATAAGAATATTGTAATTCATTTCTTTATTCTTATTTTCTTTTGACATTTTCATTACAAATCGACTGAAAGGTTGTTCAAATTTCATTACAGCTTACAGCCTACCAGCCTACATTTTATGATATTCTAATATTTTGAGATGGAATACTCGAGTTTCCGCCATAATCAGCAATGTTAAAAAAATACTAGACAATTTCCGCGGCAATTGTAAGAGTTGTGATTGATCTGGCAGAACCGGTAGCGTTGAGTTGTTAGCATTATGAGTTAGCATAAGGATTTTAACTCAGAGAGATGTATTTGTAACGCCAGCCCAACTAATCACCAACAGTGTTAACAGCTAGCTTGCGCTAATATTTGGGCTGGCTATGCCAGCCCAACACTTTGCTAGCGGCGCACATAGCTGTTAGCATCATCTCGCTAGCATCCACTCTTTGGAATTCACCATTTACCCATGGTTAAAGGTAATGTGGGCCCCCTCAAGCCACCCTGGACAGACCCTGCTTAGTCCCTACTACCCTCTGTAAAAGCCCTCGTTCTCATGACCACCCATAGAAATGTATTCCGGATGGGAGAATCTCAAAATACATTAGTGCGGATGGGGACTTTTTTGGTCTCGTATCGCTGTAAATAGACATACCACAAGAATCCCGGTCGGGCTGGAATTTTTGGTACATGAATCGTTGGGCTACTCCAAAAGCTCTGGGAGGAGAAATGAAATGATCTGCATTTATATAGCGCTTTTCAAGTCAAGACTTCCAGAAGCGCTTTATATGCTTCACATTTACCAATAGCGGCCGAACAGCCATGTAAGGCGCTAACCTGCTTAGTGGGGGCATTACGGGTTCAGTGTCTTACCCAAGGACACTTCGACATGTAACACGTAGGAGCCGGGATTCGAACTGCGATCTCTTGATCCCAAGACGAGCGTTCTACCTCCTGAGCCACTGCCGCCCCAAATTTCGGCGGAAGAAGATGGATACAGTGGAACCTCGGTTTTCAAACGCCTCTCAGTTCGGACAAATCGGTGTTCGACCAAAAATCTCGCGAAATTCTTGCTTCGCTCTTCGGTCAAATAATCGGAGTTAGAACGCCGGTACGCTAGGGTGTGATGCTGAGCGGGGTAAAGGTGTTTTAGCCCCTAATTATTCCTCCGAAGAAGTCGGTGCACGCAGGACATGTGAAAAAAGAAAACAAGTTGCTCGTCCAACTATTGCCTTTAAGAAAGACATAATAGCTAAATATGAAAGAGGTGTACGAATTTCTGATCTTGCTAGTGAATACAGCATGGCTAAATCTACTATCAGTACGATAGTAAATAAGGAGGCTGTGAAATCGAGTGATGCGGCTAAGGAAGTTAGCGCTATAAGCAAGCAACTGCTGCAAGTTTTGGAAGAGGTTGAAAAACTTTTGATGATTTTTATCTCCTCACCGTCCACCACAAAGGTAAGAAATCCTATTCATAATCCCTTGTTTATTTTTACACGTTCATGTTAGCGTAATCTTTCGTACGGAAGATTACGCTAACAAGAACATATGATTGTGATCGACCAAATCGGTTATCGAACAGGGTTCTGGAACGGATTATGGTCGAGAACCGAGGTTCCACTGTATAATGAAAAGATCTCGGGGGTTTATATTAGTTTTCGCAAGCACAACTACATTGCCCTGTGCTTACAGCACTTGGCAATGTAGTAGTCTTCCTTACTGGAGCAATCACAACTAATTAGGCTTGCAATATTGTAGTTGATTTGTAATGAATCTACTATGTATTATGACTATTTCGTTTTTTAGTTTTATTACAGAAAATAAAGAACATTATTACAATATACTCCTCGTTAAGCAAACTGTTTTTATATCTTTTCCACATGATGTTAAAGTTTAACAGTTAAACTGATATTTTGCCTGTCATTTTTTAGTTTGTCTGGGGTGGGATTTTGATGCATTTTGTATGGAAAAAAACGAGAAAAAAAAAGTCATCACAATAATCAAATTTTCTGAGACAGTCCTATAGATGCATCATGTAAGTATTACCTTTTGAAAACATAGCTACAATAAACAAAACTTACCATTCACTAGTGTAAAGTAAGATACCTGGAGCACTATCCTCCCCGTCCTCCTTAATGATGGCATTAGAGGGTGACATGTCAGAATCATTGATAAATTCTTCTTTGACGTGAGATCTTAAAAGATTCGAACAGTTGGACTGTCCTAGAGCAAAATAAACAAATTCAGATTTGTACACGAATTCTGAAACAATACAGCTTACACTAACCTCTCCCCAAGAATCTATCACTGCCGGTGTAATGCATAGTACCTTCTGAGTTAACTGGTCCGGATGGCTCCTGCTTAATCTCTGAAAACTGCTCATCGATGGGTTCCTCCTTGGGTTCAGACTTCATGGCATCCTCTAAATTACAAAAAATGTTGTCTGACATTGCATTGGGATTGGTATAGAACAGACGTCGCCAACCCCGTGCCGAGGGGCACACTGACGCCTGCTGCGACATTATCACGTGCCCGGGGGCCCATTCTAAAAATAGACCTAATCACGAAACATCAATGTCTAAAATGTGATTAAATAATGTTGCGATTTTTGAAAAAAATGCATTTACAGTGACGTAAATTAAAAACTAAAACTGTTTAAAAAAATTAAAAAGAAAAAAAATCAAAGTAGCACAGTTCGATAATTTTAGAACATGGGGCAGAGTTGAGTGTGCATGACAATCGCAGCCTCGATCTTGAATGTCTCAAAGGAGTCAAAATCTTTTTCTATACACATATACATGGCAGAAAAATGGAAAAAAACTTTTGAAATTTCAAAGTTAATAGGAAGAAGATTTTTTTCATTAATGTGAAAGAAAACTGTGTGTCTCATTTGCGAAGCAACTGAGGCCGCGGCACCACGTGGAGCACTACTGCAGCACCTCTCACAAGAGCTTCCATGCTAAATACCTGACCAGTGTTGTGCAGAGACACCAGCAGCACACGGTGAACAAAAAAAGGCCTGAGAGTTAAAGGCAACTATGGGCAAACAGCATTCTTTTTTTACAAGGCCGGTAAAAAATTCTCAAAAAGCCACACAATTTTGATAAAGAGGAAAAAGGCATTTGAAGATAGGATGTTGTAAAGAAGCAATGATGATTATTGCCAACACCATATTTAAAGATTATAAACACGGCAGCGACCTTCAGTGCCATGGCAAAGATGGAGTTAAATTATTGAAAAACTGTTAAAAATGTGTTACTAAGTTTAAAAGATATGTTCTGTTTTAATGGCTGAACATTTAGTGATCAGTAGAAATGTGATATTTTCTTTTTATTTAATTGAAAAAGAGTCAATTTTTGTTCCTACGTAACTTATCACTTGTATAAACATGGTGGAGAGTTCATAAAACAAACCAATGAGAGCGTCTTAATTTTTTTATTATGTAATTTCCTGTAAAATGTTGTGAAAGTTGTCTTTTTTTCTTTTTTTGAGCATTTATTTTGAAATATTTTATAATTAAAAATCACTTCTTACATTTTTGGGGAATGGTGACGAAGCACGTCCTCAATGATACACTTGAGCAACTGACGATGAATCTAATAATATTAGTGGTGTTTAGCCCTCGACTAAACACTAAAAGACACTGTTAATTGAAAGACTGCACGATTTGGGAAATAAACCTTATTGCGTTTTTTCAGACCAGTATTGCAATTTCGATTCGATTTTACAAGAAAAGGGCATCTTTTGTGCTTGTTTTTTTTTTTTTGTGAGTTCTTATGATTGCTGTCCTGCCACTGTGTTCTTAAAAACCCAGAAAAAATCCCATGGGATTATATATTTTTTAACATTAAATTTTATCTCCTAAATTGGTCCCAACAGTAGAAAAAATAAATTTAATTCATATTTCCATGTAAGCTGTATTAAAAAAATGGTCCTTAAAATGAAGACAAACCTCATGTGCGGTCCCTTCTCAAGGTTTCTTCATTTACCTCATGTTGAGGTTTTGAGTTTTTCCTTGCCCTCATGTAGGTTTTAGATCGGGGGATGGTGTATTAATAGTCTGTTGTTTGCAATAATCTTTGGTCTGTGCAGCCCTTTGAGACTCCTTGTGATAAAGGGCTATACAAATTAACATGACTCGACTTAACACAAGGGTTAATCATATTGACATGCTTTATTGTGAAAAAAACGCCCTTTTTTGAGAGTACTTTGTTAAAGTTTCGATCTGCTCAGACAAGGTTCAAACCACAGCGTGCTGCGATAACACAATCGCACTAAGTTACATTGCAATATCAATTAGATTTCGGTTAATTATCTAGCCCTAGTTCTATAACTTTTTTATAACATTTACACTTCCGTGGTGGTAAGCTATATATGTAGGTAGCCCTGTCCTGATGTAAGAGTTGTTGCCAGTGTAAGTCTACGGCAGGGGTCTGAGACCTATGGCTTGCGAGCCATATACTGTATGGCTCTTTTCATGACGAGATAAAATTTGACTATTGCACATTTCTCTGCAACATTGCAAAGTCGTTTGTTTACATCCTGATTTTGGTGCATACGAAGACTAAATACCCCAAACAGCAGTAAACCACTCAGGGCAATTTGATTGCGTGAGGGGTAGAGGTGGGCAGATATTACAGCACACAGCACAAGGCACTCCCTTCTCTTTCTCTCGCTCAGTGCATTCGCCGCCAAAGGTATTGTTGTTTTTTTGCTTTTATGGCTCTTTAGGTCAAAAAGGTTCCCGACCCTTGGTCTAAGGCAACTCCATTTACTTCAATATTTGCACATTTATATGTAAGTTTTCAACAAAATTGTATGCTGTTTGCCAGCTTGTAATTTGCTTTTCAAGATTTGATACCCAGCTTTGGAAATTGTGTGTCATTACATTAAAATGTACTTCTAATTGTATAGCCCTCAACTAAATCAAGACTCAATATAACCTTTGACTGACTCCAGACTTTAACCTAACACATAATTACCTACATTTGTAATCATACATCACTTACTTACTTTTACTTTTTATGGTCATACCTGAACGATGTGTGTGTAGTCCAGGCTGAGCATGTACTCCTAAAGGCTCTTCAGGTAATTGGATACTTCCATCCAGAAAGGATGACCTGAGTTCGCAATTTGTGTTTACAATGAGGTCACCATTTGACTTCTTGCTTTCGGTTGGCATGGGAGATTTTTTCTTTCTTTTTCTTCTTACACAGTCAGACCTGAAATATAACAAAGATCATTTTGAATCAATGCCAAAATTGTATTTTGCCTCCTATATAATTTCAAAGAGCTGAGAAACCTTAAACTAAAAATCTTACAAACTAGTATTATCATAATTTATCACCAGTATAAGGAGGGACGGATTTCATTAATTTTTTTGTAATCTGATCATAGGTGTTTCAATATTTTTTAAATGTTGATAGGGTTTTAAGACTGATATGTAAGTCATGCATTGAGTGGTGGAGACTCAAAAAGTTTCAATGACTACCCTCTTTACTTTATTAGTTGACAGCGACAATGCAAACATACATAATTACAAAACAAACCTCAAGGTTGATACAAATGAGCTTGAAGACTTAAGCAAATTCTCATTTAAAACTTAAGCTTGTTCCAATGGATTGAATACCAAAAGGGCTACACTGACAAATAGAAAAAAAACTTAATAAAGTTTAAACGGTACAAATGTATACATCCTGATACAGTTAAGTGTGAATGCTTATCTTTCCTGTATCAAGTATTTTTTTCTTAATCTTCACACAAATGTAATATTCCAGCAATTCTCTCAATTTATACGTTTCCCAGTATTTTATGCATTTTTTGATCATTTCAAATTGTATACGCCGTACAGGGGTGAAAAAAAAATAATCCCGTTTTTTTGTTTTGTTTTTACAAAAAACAGTTTTTTTCTATAGACCGATCTCGTCTTACTCAATTCGAATCTAATCCGGATCGTCTCTGTCACTGGTAGCAGACTACAACATCATCAAAGATTGCTAATATTTTTGTGGTATTCTGCATAGTCTGTCTAGTTGTGAGTAAATAGGTGCGACGTTGTGTTTGTAAGGTTTATTATCACTTAATAAAGCGAATTACAATCATTCCTAAGAAAAGCGATTGGTTGAAGTTGGCAGGTATGGGCTACATGGACGTTAACCCCATCATTAGAAGTTTTACAAGTAATATATAAAAAATATTTGTTATTCATCTCATCTCATCTCATTAGCCGTACCGCTTATCCTCAGTAGGGTCGCGGGGGGCTGGAGCCCATCCCAGCAATCATCGGGCAGTGGGCAGGGGACACCCTGAACTGGTTGCCAGCCAATCGCAGGGCACACAGGGACAGACAACTCATTCGCTCGATCACACCTAGGGACAATTTGGACCGGCCAATTCACCTGAAATGCATGTCTTTGGAATGTGGGAGGAAACCGGAGTGCCCGGAGGAAACCCACGCAAGCACGGGGAGAACATACAAACTCCGCACAGAAAGTCTGGAGCTGGATTTGAACCCACGACAGGTTCCCATGACATGAACTGTGCCGCACAAGCGCTAACCACTGCGCCGCCGTGCTGCCCATATTATCAATAAAGAAATGCATTGTAAAAAAATCTATTTCAAATTATAAACTCACCCATCTGATTCCTCAGGACTCACAGAACTGGGCTCTTTTGGATGGGAAAAAAGAGAAGACTATTAAGGAAGTGAGCCGGTTGACATCAATAGACTTTTTTAACAATACCTGTTCTGTACCACGCCACACCACTAGGCTATGCAGCCTGCGGTGTTTTGCCATTACATAACGAGCATCAAACAGGGAGTAGCAGGATTATTTTTACATTTTTGTTCTATAACTTTTGCAAAAACACGAGCCATATGTAACACTCTTTGATTGCCAATTTGTATGATCGCTCATTTACATTAAAATAGATGTGATATATTTATTTAAACATATATTTACTTGATTGAAATATTGATTTACTTAATTTCCTTTTGATTGCGATTGAGGGAGAAACAGTTATTGACTCACGGAGATCAGACAAATCCACTTCCTCCCCATTTGAATTGATCAGGCAATCAATATCTTGCTTCTGCTGCTGCTGTTCATCATCAGTCATCATGTTCTCAGAAGATCCAAAGAGGTCAAGACTGTTGGAGCCCATCTGTTTTAAAAAATGAAATACACAAAGAAAACACAAATTCAAATTACTCAGTTAAGTAAATAAATATGAATGAAACGATATATCAATCCTCGACATATTATGTTCATCATAGGGGTTTGGGGTTTTTAAGGGTTATTGTTCTATCTTCGTTATTCATTATCCATTATCCGTTATCGGTCAGGCAAAAGGTTTTTAACCTTTATCTTTTTTCCTCAGGAATTGGTTACAGTTCGGATTCCAATTTTTATTACGGCATCGCAATCGTATCAAATACTGGTCTGCCTGATAGTTTCTGTTTAACAAACAAAATGGAAACATAATTTCTCAATGAAAAAATGCAACGTTAAGGAAAAGCTTAAAACAAGGTCGTGGATCATATAAGTCATAGAAAAAGGGATCAAACAAGTTTTGTGTTCAGGGATTCGATTAAAATGTTAAAAGGTTTAACCCGACAGGCCCTTTTTTAACCAGTGCCTCCTTGCTTTAAAAAAATTGATGGTTACGCTCACGACACTTCAACAGGGGGGATGCTTTTGTTCAGAAGGGGGTGTGAAACTAGCAACCCCTCACAAAAACCGACAATCTAACACACAGAGGGGAAATTACCATGATCAGCCATTTAAAAAGTCTGGCATTTGGTTCTTTGACGTTCTCTAACCCAAACGGATGCTTTTCCACTGTTACTCCAGTGAGTTACTCAGCTAGCTTAGCATAATTTGTACATTTTTGCACCGTTTCCATACGCTGTATAAATATTTTAAACCACGGACATAAATGCCAATTCGTTAACAACAAATAGGCATCCAATTCC
This sequence comes from Urocampus carinirostris, assembly GCF_059441175.1. Classification (NCBI taxonomy): domain Eukaryota; kingdom Metazoa; phylum Chordata; class Actinopteri; order Syngnathiformes; family Syngnathidae; genus Urocampus; species Urocampus carinirostris. Next base: position 34,977,041 of record NC_142364.1, read on the forward strand.
TCAGTAATTTAGCCGACAGATTAGCCATTGGAACAATAGCATTTAGTGAGCTAAAAGCCGTGTTTCCGTCAACATCATTAGACAACGTCGAGAAAGGGTTTTTTAGATGGCACACACTCAAACCTCATTAAATTTGTCTGTAAACCAACCTGATGGTATAGGTCTTCCCCGAATTCGACAAAGGTAGTTCCACTCAAAAAGGTCTCACTTAAGAGATGGAGGCACAATTTTCTTCTTTTTTTTCTCGCATTTTTTCCTATCGTTGTAGAGTTACCGGAACGTGTTCAGTACTTTAATTACTAGTTTTCTTCTAAAATCGGCGTTGATTATTTTTTTTCACCCTTTGTTGCTTAGCCATCTGAGCAACGCGGTAACTTCCGGTTGTCCTTATTTTACCTGTCACAATAAGAGCTGGGTATGATTTGGGGGTTATTGTATCACGCTTCATAGCAAAGCCTACTTAACATGGGCGTAACCAGCCCGTATAAAAAAATTGTGAAACTTCTTTATTCCTCGAGGGACCGGATAGGGATAAATGTGTGTGTGGCATGTGTGCATGTCCGTAGGGGGGCGGGGGTAGAGGTAAGATCGGGCCAAAAAAAAGCACCCGAGCCCGACGCAGGCCCGAGGGGTATTAAACCCGACCCGGACCGAGCCCGACTAATTAACTGGATTTGCTGGCCCGGCCCGAGGGGGCCCGAAATTACATATTTTATTTATAAGGAGGGGTGATTTATGATAAATTAAACTCTGCCTTTTGTTACAACATCTAGGCCTAAGTTAAATAAAACTGTATAAACATTTACATCTTTTATATTTCTGTGTCTGCACTGCAGATGTTACATTAAGCGACAATCTGTCATTGACGTTTTTTTTTTTTTTGAGGTAGCGAAAACATTTAAGGGCGTCCGTCATTTTGACGACTTGATCATTGGGCCATAATCCACAGCAGCAGTAGTAGTACGTCCTTAAGATTTTAGCGCAGCACTTTCATTCAGGGGGTGTTGACGTGTTGTGCCCTTTTCCGACTCCTATGCAAATTCCCCCCCCCCCCCCCCCCCCCTGATCGTATTCTATATAAAACGCTTATTAAAACAATAAAGCGAGCTAATTATAATAATTGGGAGATCCTAGTCTATATAACGCGTTTATTTAAACAATAAAGCGCGATCGTATTCTACAAATTGCGTTTTTTAACGCGGATGAAAATGTCACCAACGTCAATGTACGCTTCCGACAAAAGCGATCGTATTCTATATAATACGCTTTAAAACAAAATAAAGCGAGCTAATTATAATAATTGGGAGATTCTAGTCTATATAACGCGTTTATTTAAACAATAAAGCGCGATCGTATTTTACAAAATGCGTTTGTTAATGCGGATGGAAAAGTCACCAACGTCACTGTACGCTATGATTTCCGCAATCACAACTAATTGTACACAAATAATATTTATTTGATTTACTATATTCCTTGGTCTAGTATCCATACATAGTTTAAGTATATATTTTTAATGAACATATATTTATAATTATTAATTAATTAAAAAAAAAACAAAAAACAAAAAAAAAAAAAAAAGCAGGACCGAACCCGACCCGACCCGACCGTATGACTGACATTTCAGGCCCGACCCGGCCCGAAATTGCCTCGGGTTCGGGTTCGGGCTCGGGCTCGGGCCATAAATCTTAGGTCTAGGCGGGGGGGCTGTGGAGGAAGGTCGGGCGTAGAAATAGACATAGAAAAAGAGAGACAGCGAGAAAGAGTGAAAGAGAAAAAAACAGCGAGAGGAAGAGAAAAGAGAGAGTGGAAAATAATGGAAGAAAGAGAGGGAGAAAAAGGAGAGAAAGACAAAGAAAGAGAGAAAAAAGATAGAACAAAAGAGAATTGAATAAAAAGAGAGATAGGGAAAGAGAGAAGGAACAAGATTAACAAAAAAAAAAATAACAGCAACAGTGTACTTCCGAGTGGCACTTGGCTTCGGCAAATTCAAGTGGACACATTTAAAAATCGCAGCTAGTTTTTCCCTTTGTGTCACAGGTTGTACTAGGCCCTAGTAACTAGGGCCTGGTCTGGCCGGCAGGGTGCACCTTTGACACGCGGGTACACATTGTATAACAAAAAAATTGGGCATTAAAATATATACTGCTATGTATTATAAGCAATGCCAAAGTTACTACAAGTGGGGAAAGAACTAAGTAAGATGCTGAAAAAAGGTTTATTTTGTCTGTAAAAATAAACTTTTTTTACACAATTACCTACCTAATTTTTACCTAATATTCCTCCACAGGTCAGGTATAGGAGCATGCTAAGGCACTCCGCCGCGCTTTCCCAACCCCTCCATTCCGCTGCCCTTCTCCACAAACACCCGGCCCATATTACAGCCCCCCATGTAACCTCCTAGCTGTGAGAGCCACGATACACACAGGCGACCCACTCGGCGGGTCCAGCCTCTCGGATCCTTATCAGAAAGGGTTCGATGAGCTAGGTGGGAATCGTGCCACATGTCGGTAGAAATGCAGCTGGCGCACCCTAATCTGGCATGTAACACGTCCCATCTGCGCCCTGTTGAGCACCTGTTGGTTTGACACGTTCCATTGGTACTCGTAGATTCGCCGAAGGGACCTTGTCACAAAGGAGTCCAGTCTACGCCTCAGGCCCTCGGTGAGCGACTAGGCTTCACAAGAGTAAAGCAAGAATTGTAACACCAAGGACCTGTACACGCGGACTTTTGTTCTAGTGCTCAGATAACAGGAGCGCCACACGGTCTTGTTCAGCGAGTTCATCGCGATGCCAAGTCAACGTATGACTTCTGCCTCGCACAAAGTAAAACAGTGAAATACGCTGCTGAGGTAGGTGAATTTTTCCACGCTCTCACCCGCCAAAGACGAAGAGTCGACAGAAGCGTTCAACAAGTCGCCGAAGACCTGAACTTTATTTTTCAGCCAGGAGACATATTTCAATCCAACCGGCTCCGCTCCCTCACTCAGTCGCCTAATACGCTCACAGAACGGTGAATCCTCCCGAACCAGGGAGACCAGACCTCGGGCAACTGCCACCGCCACCCGCTCGGTAGGGCGACCGTTTCCCCCCTGGCCAGACCAGTAGTAACGGTAGGTGTAGCAACCACCGCCGATCCTACTGGAGTACGGCCTCCTAACCTCGGAGAAGGCAGCAACAGCAACACCCAGCCGGGCTAGCTCCAGAGATAAAGAGAGGTATGCGGGAGTCCTCACGGAGAGAGGTCACGTTCCAGGTGCCCACACGGATCGACCGCCTCAGATTCAACTGGCGGGTGGAGAGCAAGGGGGCGACATCTCATCACCACCGCTACTCGGTAGCTCCCAACCCGGCCCGACCCGGTTGCTACGAAGTTTCCTCCCTTTCCGGCGATGAGGTCCTGAAGGCTTTGTTCTATCGCGTTCATGTGACACCTATAACAGGCGTCAGGAGTACTCCCTAGGAGGGGGGTTTAGGCTGGGTTTTTGCTCTTGGCTGCGGCAAAATTTCAGGAGGAGGGGGTGCAAACCCCAGGTCCCTCGGCTCCAGACGCAAGGGTCGCCATTCCTTTCGACATCGTATGATGCCGCTGTAGCCGCAACTTTTCCCTGCATTTTTATTCATTTTTTGATCATTTCAAATTGTGTACATAGTATTAAAATTTACAGTATGTTTCATTTTGTTTTAGAATTACAATTAAAATAACTAATTTTGGGGTTAGATCCGTCTCGTCTTGCTTGATCGTCTTGGACACTGGTAGCAGATGACAAAGTAGTCGCAGATTGCCAATATTGTCGCGGTAAGCAAAGTGGATGTTATTCTCAATTAATCATTTATTTGGTAAATAATATATACTGTCATGGTTTGGTTCCTGCAGTCCTTTTTTCTTCAAAAGATGGCAACTCTACCCCATTTTCCAGTCTCCTTCTTTTTCCCTCTCCCCAGGTATTTGCAACTAGTTAATCAGCCACCACTACTTTAAATACCCTGGGCTCCCACCTCACTTTGCTGTACCGTTTTGATAACCAAAACATCGCTATTAAGCTCTAAGTTCAGCAGTGTGAACTAGGGCTGCACGATTAACCAAAATAAAATCAATATCACAATGTGACGTAGTGCGAATGTGTAACAGCAAACCACTGCGTTTTTCCTAGGATGTATAGTTCCACTTAGGTTAATTCATTGACTGAGTGTTCAGCCAACAAGAATTGTCACATATCGGGGTTTAACATCGCAGGCCAATCAGAAGCAGGCTTTAATGGCACCAACCTATAAACGCGAGGCAAAGTTTGCAAGACGTGTGTGCACGACTTTAATAGGCTGGTGGGATCTGTAGCTTTACTATCTCGTTACATTGAAAATAAATCATGCATTAAATCGGACTTTGAGGAAAGTCAGAAAATGCAAAGAAAAGCGGGAGCTCCCTGGATTTTTATCACGTCCGGGAATTGACCGAGGCGGTGTCGGATGGCTAAGCTAACAGCTAGGCTAATAACAAGTCACAAACGCGAAATCCATTACCAATTAAGCGGATGACTTGGAGCTACTACTCGCGGAAAACTGCTACATTTGTGAGTCTTGTATTTTAATCATCACAAAGACATTGTAGAAGTCGCAGGGACCTGACTCTAGCGGGGGGGCTTGCCAGCCTCTTAATCGTTTATTTACACTGAAAGCAACAACCCTCCAATTTCGTTGTCCATTTGTATATTCGTAACGGGTGTAATAATAACTTTTGTTTTAATGAAATTCCTGCTGAAATATGTGTATAGTTTTTGGTAAGTGTCCTGCAAGGACGAATCCAACAGTGCCACCTGCCGGTATGGGGTGGGGCTTGGTTTTGGCTTCTGACATGTGACCGGGAGGCGGGGTTTGTTGGCAGTCTACAGAGAGAGCTGCTAACGGTAAGACACATCTTTTGGTGCTCCACAAAATAAGTTAATTTTAAACATTATAACCACAGCTGACAAATCTCTCATCATGCACAGTAATGTGATTGATGTTGTCAAGCTGTTTGGATTTATTTTCGTTTTGTTTCTGTTTTACTAAAATGTGAATTCCCCTTGTAGAGATCAAAGAGATCAAAGCCAGCAGAAAGGCTAATGTTGTGACTCATTTCATCTGCAGGTAAATTATACCCGTTTTTATACTCATTATTGTCCTTATTTCTATTTTCCTCATATATATTAATAAGGATGATGTTGGTTAAAATTCAGACTAAAGAAAAATATGTTGAATTCATTGTAAACGTTAAAAATCCACTATACGATCTCTTGTTAAAAGTATCTTGTTAAAATGGATGTAAAAATTTATTGTTATATTCTAAAATGTATTTTATGTAAATTGAAAAGAAAGCTCTTTGATATGCTTTGGCAGTCTACAGAGAGAGCTGCTAACGAGATCAAAGAGATCAAAGCCAGCAGAAAGGCTAATGTTGTGACTCATTTCATCTGCAGTTACTGCAATAGAAATCATCATCCAGTCCAGCGTGAATGTGGATCTTTGGTGGGACAAGTACACCGCGGTTACAAATTGAACCTTTATTCAACTGCAATTCTGTTTTTATTTTTATAGTTTCTATCTTTGATATTTTGTAACTCTCTGTCTCTTCGTACGTTATCTCCAGTTAGGTTTGCATGTGGGCAGCACGGCGGGGCAGTGGTTAGCGCTTGTGCGGCACAGTTCTGAGGTCATGAGATCGAACCTCCTGTGTAGAGTTTGCATGTTCTCCACGTGCTTGCGTGGGTTTCCTACGGGCACTCCGGTTTCCTTCCACATTCCAAAAACATGCATGTCAGGTTAATTGGCCGGTCCAAATTGTCCGTAGGTGTGAATGAACGAGTGAGTTGTCCGTCTCTCTGTTCCCTGCGACTGGCTGCCAACCAGTTGAGGGTGTCCCCTACCCACTGCCCGAGGATGTCTGGGATGGGCTCTAGCACCCCCGTGACCCTACTGAGGATAAGCGGTGCAGATAATGGATGGATGGATAGATTTCCCCATTCATCAAAGTGTTAAATATGAAATCTCTACCAAATAAGATCGACGAACTGGCTGTGCTGGTGAAAATCATGAAAGCGCACAGGGAGTGCAGTTTGCTATGTTTTAAGGAAATGTGGCTCACCTCTAGCATCCCGGACGCTAACGTGGAGCCATCCGGAGCTACTGGCTTCAGCGCTGTTAGACAGAGACACGGAAGCCCGCGGTAAGCAGAGAGGAGGTGGACTCGCTAACACAAGGTGGTGTATCCCTGGGCACAAAGATTTTCATCTGCCGCAGGGTCGTCGAACTTTTGGACTAGCCTGTGACATCACTCCGCTGTGGCTAAACTACAACAAAGCACCCAGAGAGCATCCTGTTAATAAACAACAAGGAGACTGCTGGAAGTGTGAATTTCCCTACGGGGATGAATAAAGTATCTATCTATCTAAAACATAGATATGAAGTAATTTTAGTAATGTTTGCGAGAGGGGGGAACAACAACAATAAAAGCAATAACCATCCAGACTTTTATATGATTTTAGAGCACCACCGGGTGTGTGGGGATACTCCAGTATAGTGGTAAAGATCATGTGAACTGAAATCAGGCAGACTGGGAAATTTGTTTAAATGTGTGAAAATGTCAGGAGGAAGACTGTTTGGCTTGTTACCTAGCATTGCTTATGTTATACTCTAAATAGCGCCCTTTGTGCTTCCCAACAATGTAAACCACCTCATCTGACAGCTGCACAATATTCGTTTGATCAATAATTTCCAATGGGGTTGTTTATAATGGCTGTTTTTGTTGTTGTTGTCGTCTACTGTTTACCGGCTTTGTCCATTGTTGCTACCATTGTCACCTGTGTGCAAAGGGTCATTAGCCAGTAAGGTTTTATTGTTATCATGAACGTATTGGGGTTCTTCAAGTATTGATAACGTCTCAGCAATGCCAGATGGGTCAACGGCTTCCATGGTTGTCGGCAAGGGGCTTCAAAGCTGTTTGGTGTTTTGGGTTGGCTCAGGATGTAGAGGGCTCATCTTGGTTCCAAGAAGTCTCAGTTTCAATTCCGGGCTCCTCCGAGTCAAATGCCGAAGGGTCTTTGGTCTAGACATTAAACCCCAATGCCCACGACAAGAAGGTAGGAGCCTTGCAATGCTGAATCCGCTATCGTTTTGCACTTTGGGAGGTCTTTACTGACTTGGGAATCACATTATAAATGCAGTCCATTTACCGTTTGTACCAAAAACATGTTAAACAACAGGAGTCTCTTACCGCTTGTCAGAACCAGAATAGGCAGTCAACCCAAGCGCGTAGCGTTTCACACAAAACTTTATCGGAGAATCAAGAAAGTCAGGCACGGGGAAACAAACAACAACAATCCGGTGCTTGCTGGGCAGGAGGAGCAGGAAGCCCTGGCGAACAAAGTGTAGTCGGAGATCGGAAGCAAGTCTGGCAGCCGGGAAGGGAGAACTGAACGCTGTAGGAGGACAGAAGCAAGTCGGGCAGAGGGGACGGGAGATTGGAGTGTGGTCGGAGATCGGGACAAGTCAGGTGATCGGAGACGATCAGAAAGCCAGGGACGGACAAGCAGGAAACAGGACAGCAAGGGAAAGACGGGAGCCAGAGTCAAAAAGTGCTTGCCTTGCATGTGCTGAGGTTCGCTGACGGACTGACTTGAGTGAAAGAAAAAGACGTGTTTGAATAGGAGGTGAACCAATCGGGAAACGAGCAGCAACTGGAACTAAACGAGTGAGTGCAGGTGAGAGCAATAGGCAAATTATGACAGGACCCCTCCCCTCCTGCTGATGCTGCAGGAGCTGTTGTTGTTGTTGTATTTAAGGGAGAAGGGCGGAGATGTCACCTGACATTTGTCAGACCTCGCCCTCAGTCCAGTGCAAACGCTGCAGAGCGGAGGAGCTTCTGTCTCTCCCAGATCAGCGCTTGTGGTAGTGTACTGTCAGAACCAGAACAGGCAGTCGACCCAAACTCGTAACGTTTCACACAAAGCTTTATTGGAGAATCGAGGAAGTCAGTCGCGGGGAAACAAACAACAGCGATCTGGTGCTCGCTGAGCAGGAGGAGCAGGAAGCCCTCGCGAACGAAGCATAGTCTGAGATCAGAAGCAAGTCGGGTAGCCGGGATGGGAGAACAGAACGTGGTCGGAGGAGGGAAAGATTTAAGACACAATATTAATACCATTCATGTAAGCAGTAAAAATGTTCAGATTTTTATCAGATAAAATCCAAATTATTCTATAATGGCCCTAATAGATATAGAAGTAGTCCATTATAGTATTGTCCTCCTATTTTCTTTCCAGACCAGTTTAAATGTAGCTTGGAGAAGTGAGAGACCGTCAACTGTAAAGAAAACCCATGCAGAAAGAATATTTCTCAAAAGATTTTCTAATATGTTAAAGCCACAAAGTGTAATATTATACCTCTAGGTGTCACTCTATTGTATGATTCAATATAATGTTGTTATGTATATTGTTATGTATTTGGATATATGGTTATTCTTTTACCTTGATTTGCTAAATAAAAAATTGTTTAAAAAAACAGGTTAAGCAATTTTTTAAGTCTTAACACAGATTTTTAATTGTATTTTTTTCCACTGACTTTTATATAAAGTGTTAATATTTCAACGCTGGTGTTTATAACAAGTTCTGATTTGTTTTCAATGTACATACATTGCCTTTACAGCGTATTTAGCCCGCAGTGTGATTTTAATTGGCCCGCGAGATCATATCAAATGTGCATTAAAGCTGCCCCGTGGTATATACTGTGCGGCTAATACTACATATCCCACAAAGCTTTGCTAGTATTTTGGCATGCAGTAAAACCCTTCAAGTGCTCCTTACTTCCGTTCAAAGTCGTTCATCCATGCCCCAGTCGCATCGGACAAGTTAATAATTTTACCCAACACAAAAATGGCCAAAAGAAAGATAAACAACAGGACCTTCCAAGACAGGAGGGAGGCAAATTATTTGTTCGCGACTATAAGAGACAAACCTGTTAATTTTGTGTGCGGAGCTGGCTTGGCTGCAATAAAAGAGCACAACATCAGAATACACTATAAAACCAAACATAATGAAAAGTAAAAGGACCTGGACCTAAAGCAGAAGCTGCAAAAGGTGGAGGAGGTGAAAAGAAGTCTGGTTTGCAGACAGACCTTGTTCACGAAAGCAAAAGCAAAAAGTGAAGCTGCTGTAAAGGCCAGCTTTATTGCATACCTGTCAACCTGCATGTTTTTGCCGTACAAAGTATGTTTATTATGCATTTTAAAACGTGTACGACGTACAAGAAAATCCGTACGGAAAAACGCAAATTTGTCAATTATGGGTACCATCCGGTATACACGGACTATCTCGAAATGGCAAACCAATAAAGTCAAACAAGTTCACCGCGTTTGCCTCTATCTCTGTATGGTTTTTTTTCATACCGAAGGGAGCGTTTGATGCTACTGTGTGCATGCGTCTGCCGCTGTAGGGCCTAATTTCGACTCCCCTGCAAAAATCCTCCCCCCCTCGCGTTAACGCGCATTCTGCTGCGCTTCCGACAATAGCGATCGTATTCTATATAATAAGCTTATTAAAACAATAAAGCTACTCCTCAACAGCTGCAGAAGTGATGTTTTGCCATTTAATTGCATAGCACAACATACCTCCAACAGTTGCCGATCACTTCACAAGGCTTATGAAAAACATGTTTCCCAGTCACAAGGCTGCAAAGGTTTGTATTTTCTGTCCCTGTCAAATAGTCTGTTTGAAATTTAAAATACAAGCAGCAATGGTTGATATTGTGGTTTGGTTTACAAAATAGAAATGCCAACTAATTTTTTCCTGCAAAAAAGATCTTTATTTACAAATTTAAATTTAAAGTGTTATTAGTGGATATTTTAGTTACACTAATAACAATTGTTCCTGATTGTTTTAATTTATTTATTTATTTATTTGTATTTTATTACTAAGAATATGTACAGAATGATATCACGAAACACATGTACAATATGACATGTTAAACTACATAAATAAACACATTTGAAAAAAAAATATGGTGTAGGATTATATTGTAATTTGTAAGGTAAAAAACGACAGTTTATAAGGGCATGGAACCGTGGAGGTTGACAGGTATGTTATTGTGGCAGCAGAGATCGCAAAATCAGCCCAGTCCTTCAATGAGGGAGAGTTTGTCAAAAAGGGCATGGTCAAAGTTTGCGACATCGTGTGCTCAGATAAGAAGCAATCATTTTTAAACGTGAGCATGAGCAGAAATACCATGGCTGAGCGTGTCTGTGAGCTTTCCACTAATCTACATGTGAACAACTAATAGAAAAATGGCCAGTTTCCATGTTTTCTCGCCGACACAATGCCTCAATTACGCACCCAACCTGCTCAGATGCTCTCAATGTTCAGCAGCAAATATCTATGTGAGCAACAGTTATAATGAAAGTGACTCGCTGATGAGCACCTTCACTCCTCAGCTCAGAGCCTGACTCCAGACTTTGACGAACTTGCATCTTGGAAAAGATGCCAGGTATCTGGATTAGACCAATGTTCAGAGTAAATCAGAGCTTAGCAAACTGAGTTTAAACATACGTTTGTTATGCACTTTTTCTACTGCAAGGCATGGTATGTCAATAGAGTGCTTCGAGGTCCTAAGATTACCCACAATACATTGCTGGCGGGCATTTTGGAAGTCAACAAAGCTTTTCACTTCATTGTTATTGTACAGCGAACCAGTTAGATTCTACATTGTAATGCCGAATACGTGCGTTATTGTTGGCTGTTGTAGCCGAGGGGAAAAGGGTGGGAAGGGCTTCTTTAGACTTCCGAAGTGTGTTTACGATCAGGGGATTGAAGCTCAGGAGAAAAGTGAACGGCGAAGACGAATGTGGCTGGCAGCTATCAACCGGTCGAATTTGCCAAAGCTTGACTGTGTTCGTGTTTGTTCCGACCACTTTCTGACAGGTAAGTTGAATTATTTATGATGTAGAAATAAATTTTAAAAAGGTTATGGGACATGTGTACTTCATGACAACAGCTCGACGACCCCAAACTACTTTTGTAACATATACGTGAGGTAGGACACTTAAAAACCGAACAAAACTCATTCATTTCTCATTCGTACACTATTTTGGTGGAGAAATTCAACGCGGTTTCAGGGAAAGAGAGTCTCCTTTCCTCAGTCAACTTGCGTCAATAGAGGATTTAAAGCCCCCGAAAGCTAAGCTAACTTAGCCACCGGTGCGCCGTTCGGAGAAGCGTTGCCTTTCCCGGGTTGTTCTCTGTCGTAGGCTTCCATACTTTTGTAATTTTGAAAATCCTTCAGTTCACAAAAGGGACTTGGGTGGAAAATAAGATAGTTAACAAGTTCAATGTAAGTCACACACGGCAACAAATCGGGATCAGACTTCCAGTCCTTGTTTTTAATTTTGTAGGGATTCAATTTTCCAATAAAATGCAACTTCGCAGCATACCGCTCGCGTGCTTGCTTGTCTAAACTCTCCACGTAGTTTTCCATAGTGTTGATGGACAAAATCCGTACACATACGAAGCTAGTTGAGTAAATAAATAGACAAACTGAGTAAATATTTGCTCCTCTCGCTATCACCGCTTGTAATCGACTGACTTCCGAAATGGCGGCACGAAGCCGTGTTACTATTTTTAGCACAAAGCTCGGAGCCCTCTATAGTTGAAATGGTGGATTTTTATTGAATGACATTATTATTCTTGGTTCTGTTGTTGTTAGCTTTGAAAAATGAAATTAAAAGGGTAAGGGGAACGACATACTACCTTATTAATTTAATGAATACCACTGCGTCTTTTATTTCAAATTTGATTTCTCGTGTTTTTGTAATATTAAGCTTTGGTTGTTCCAAATTCCGTGTTTAAGCAAAACTAAAGTTTGTTTCCGTATGAAAAGGTTAAACATTACATAACAGTTGCAGTTAATTTTCCAATAAATATTGACTTTGGCCCGTGACTTTACTTCTCTTCTTAATTTCGGCCCACTGTAAATTTTAATTTGACACCCCTGCTTTACAGGGACGTTGACCCTACGAATATGGTCGTCACGTAGACACACTTGTGATCGATCTGCAAAGCGCACCACTTATTTAGTCTTCTATAGACATCTGTGATGGAGTCATGCGGAAGTTACTATGCGCGATGGCGGACTCCTTAAACGTTTGCACTGAGGATATGTTTTGCAGTCCCCTCCATGTCGAAAAACATGCAATAATCAGTATGCTTTCACAAGAAGATGCTTTGTAAAATATACCGAATTAGCACAGCTGAAAATAAATATTTTAAAAACAACATTGGGTGAGCCCTTTTGAGAACTGGGATAAATGAGAAGTTATTTTTGGGAACTCCGCCTATTTTTTTTCTTCCGGGTCACTAAAGGTTTTTGGCTATGTGATCTTCCAATCCAACCGTGTGGAAAAGCTACATTTAACTCTGTTAAAGTGTTAACGGTCAGCTTTAAAGGTCCCTAGAATGTGCTCAAGAGAGAAAGGGAATTCGGAAGAGCGGCTTCGGGGAGCGCAAGAAGAGACTGAGCTTGGCGATCTTAGCAAGCAGCCTCTTGTTGTGTTAAAGAGAGCAGGTTGGTCACTTTGGTTTTGATGAGATATTTGGCATCTTACTTTTCCACCCTTAAGTCAATTTATGAAATATATTGTTACTTTACTATGTTATATTCTTGATTCGGCTGGTAGTATGTGGAGTCAATTTGGTTTCGTGGAATCCAAATAAAATCAGCGCCCTGGCGGACATTGTAGGATCTTAACATGGGAGTCATACAATTAAACGCTAAATTAAAAAGATAAGTGTTTTAATCGCCGTTTGTTTTCCCTATGAGCACTTTTGTGAAGAAACCTAAAAGGGCAACAATGTGGAAGTAGTTGATACTGTACACTAGGATCGGGAACATTTTTGACTCAAATAACCTAAAAAGCAAAGATCTTTAAAACATTTTTCGAGGAACACAAAACCTCCCAAACCTGCTGTCCGAACAAAAGCTAATTATTCTGCACATTTTTTTCTACTTTCTGTTATTCGAGGATTTTATCAAATCTATGAAGTAACGATAATGCCAGAGCCTGTTACCCATACATCATATATATATATATATATATATATATATATATATATATATATATATATATAAAATCAATAAATTTGTCATCCTCCCTCAGTTTCTTAAGAGTGTTGAGGCTTATTCTGACTGTCATTTTGTCCTAAATAATGGTTTCAAAACAAGGTGCAATTGATGTTTGTTTGTGAAAAGTCACTAAATACTGCAAACGATTAGGATATCGTCATATTTACCTTCAGTGCAGCTTGTACTGAGCGAAGGGAGTGCCTGTGTTGTGCGCAGGGCTCTGTCCACCTCTACCACTCGCCCAATGAAATTGTTCTGAGTGGTTTGCTGGTATTATGGGTGTTTTTTGAGTGTTTTCTCTGGGTTTTCATCAGGACTAGCCCAAGCCTTCATTGGGCCGTAAGCAAAATTAGATTTGCCTTCCTTATTACTTGATAACTTCTATACCTACTAGAACTCATTCCATGTTCTACTCCAGGGGTGGGCAACTATTTGGAGTATGGGGCCGCATGTGACATGATATACTTCTTTTTAGATAGATTCGTTTCATCTAATTGGTTTTGAAACGACCACAATTAGAGCAAAAGAGTAAATTTGGCTTCTGTTTTAAGCACTTCATTTGTTATTTAGTTTTGATGTATTACTGTAAGTTTTACTGACATTTATTCCTGTAATGGCATTTTGCTTTTTCATTGTAAATATGAACTATGAAAGTTTTATAATTAAGTTGTCTTTTTTGTTATTGATAACAATGTGGTGATGATTACAACGTGATTCCGTGTTGCACTCCACGATAAACATAGAATAAATGGCTTGCTGGGAGAAAAAAAGCTGAATAGTGTCCATTTTCCTGTAAACATGTGTTTTTTGGTAAATATCTATTCTTTATTTATTTTTTATTTTTTTGGCAGACATGCTGAAAGTATTTTGTAGTGATGCATTTGGTGTTTTCATATCTGTGTGTGTGTGTGTGTGTGTGTGTGTGTGTGTGTGTATGTCCTGCAGACATCAGTGAAGAGTATCTTCTTTGGCAACAGGAGACAATTTTCCCTGGCGTTAAAATGGAAGACGATGAGTATTTAGAGACAGTTGAGGTCAAAATGGAGGAGGAGGATTTGGAGCTTGATCAAGTTAAAGAGGAGGAACATTTCCCAGAGTTGCCCATCACTGGGGCCCGTTTACGCTCAGAAGATCAAGGTCAACATGAAGAGAACAACTGGCAGGAGCCTCTAAGCAGCAGCTCCCGTCAATATGAGGAAACTGATGATGACAACACATCCGACTCTGCACATAGTGATGGTGACGAACAGTCTGATGGCGATAACACATATCACAAATGTTCTCAGTGTGGGAAAAAATTTAGACGCAAGGATCATCTGAAATCTCATATGATTGTCCACACTGGTGAGAAACCATTTTCCTGCTCAGTTTGTGGCAAAAAATTTGGCCGAAAAGATTACTTGAAAGACCACACAAAAACCCACACCGGTGAAAAACTTTTCACCTGCTCCTTTTGCGGTCGAAGTTTCACCTGGAGAGAAAACTTAAAAAACCACACAAGAACACACACTGGTGAAAAACCTTATGCCTGCTTAGTTTGTGGTCATAAGTTTCGCCTGAAAGGAAACTTAAAAGACCACATAAAAACCCACACTGGTGAAAAACCTTTTGCCTGCTCAGTTTGTGGTAAAAAGTTTAGCAGAAAAAGACATTTGAAAGACCACACAAGAACCCACACTGATGACAAACCTTTTTCTTGCTTAGTTTGTGGTAAATATTTCAGCCTGAAATATACTTTGAAAACACACACAAAAACCCACACTGGTGAAAAACCTTTTGTCTGCTCAGTTTGTGGTAAATATTTCAGTGAAAAAGGAAGTTTGAAGAACCACACAAAAACCCACACCGGTGAACAACCCTTTTCTTGTTCAGTTTGCGATCAAAAATTTACCAAGAAATCACACTTAGAAAGCCACACAAGAATCCACACTGGTGAAAAACCCTTTTCCTGCTCCATTTGCGGTCAAAAATTCACCTGGAAATTTAGCTTAAAAAGTCACTCAATTACCCACACGGGTGAAAAACCATTTGCATGCTCAGTTTGTGGTCAAAAATTCAACCAGAGAGCAAACTTTATGCGTCACACAAGAACCCACACTGATGAGAAATCTGTTGCCCCCTCATTTTGATGTCATAATTTCCCCTAGAAATAATGTTTGAAAATCCACACTAGAACCCACATTGGTGAAAAACATTTATATACAGGAAGCTTACTAAGACACAAAAACCCACACTGATGAAAAACTATTTTTGTTTTCAGTTTGCAGTCAAAGATTCTCTAGTCAAGTCAGAGCTCAGAGTCACAATAAAGCAGTTATCACTGCTTGATATGAGATCATAGTTTGTATTTGTATTTTAAAAAACAGCGACAGAAAGAACTGACTACTCTTGACATTAGTGTCTATTTAATAGTTGTTCTAGTTTTGAAAAATGTCATTTTTACATGCACGAGTGTTGCCGCCTGATTGATTGTATGAAATTAAACGATACATAACAGTATTTACTACAATGTATTAACAGTTTGTTCAATTTTTGACTTCTCTTAAGTAGTTTCAAACGTCTCTTGTAGACGCATGTAAGTATATGTTACAACTTTTTGAGTTGATTTAAGATCAAGATGGCTTCTTTACATGAGGTATTGCACAAAATTGGAATAAAGAAATCCATGCCAACTGAATAAGTGCAGCTTGATCTAGTCTGGATTAATGGGTTGCACGTTTGCTGAGTCATGATGAAAAGACGCGGCTATATCAAGCAGGCTTTAGACAGTTGGGATAAACACGCGCTCACGGAAACCTCAAATAGGCCCAGAGGATCCATCTCAGAACTACAGATCCGAAAATGATCTTTTACGGCGGCTGACCTTTAGCTCCTGATACTGTTGTATTAATTTTGCAAAAAAAATAGAAGAAAAAAAATGTTACACAGGCACTATTGGATAAGGAAAAGACAGCGCCTGTTACTTAAGCGCACCGGTTCATTGAAAATGCAATATATTTGACGAGTACCACGTTGGAAACACCTGCTGTTGATAATAAATCATCTTGGCAACATAGCCAGTATAATTTTTACTTGCTTTCAAGTAACCCACTTGAGGCTAAATTCAACAAAGATAATGAATATATTTCGGCCTAATCCCTTATCTTTGTTTTGCGCATTATCCATCCCCCACCCCCAGGGTTTTCATTAAAACTGATCGTATGAATCTACGACATACATTTTTTTAACCCGTTATCAAAACATGACTTTTAGCTAAGGAAGTAGAGCACACATCTTGGGACCAAAGGTTGCAAGTTCGATCTCCGACTCCTCTTAGTTAAATGTCGAAGTGTCCTTGGGCAAGACACTGAACCCCTAATGCTCCCTAATGCTGTTGCCGCTATTGGTGTGTGAGTGGGTAATTGTGAAGTGTTTTGGGAGGACATCAGTTACTTGAAAAGCACTACAGTATAGAAATGTTGACCATTTACTATTTTATGTGACTTTCGTTATCTTGTAAGTGTATTTGAAATTTGAATTTGTGACTGAATATTGTTTAAAGATTGATTTTAAACTGAATGTGTTTCAATGTGATTTAACAATATCATGCATTTCGATTTCAATAAAGATAAAAATGTCATGAGTTCAATTGTTTACTTGATTGATCTTGTTTTGTTTTTGTTAAATTTGAGCTGTTATCACCCCATGTTTTGATCTGACTGTACCCCTTTTCCTGAAATGAAATGCTTTTGTTCTTATATTAAACTGTGATTATTTTCCAAAATGTGTCCATATCAGTGATGCATGGACCTTTATTGTCTTTGTTAGTTCCATTGCAACTGGTTGTCAATCTGTTCAGGGTGTTCCCTGCTCACTGCCTGAAGACACCTGGGATGTGCTCTAGCACCCCACGACCTTGCTGTTGATAAGCGGCGCGGACAATGGGTGAATGCATGTCTTGTTAATTTTTCAGCTGTGTCCCATACAAGTAACCCGCGTCTGGGCGAGGGAAATTGCGGACCGAAGTTTTTATTCTTCATAGAGGTCTTCTGATTTGCGTTTTGTCTGGCTACTCACCTAGAACCTGTTTGCCCTGGGTGACCCTACCTGGGGCTTAAAGCACCCGACAACATCCTGGGATCATTGGGACACACAAACTCTTACACCACGATAAGGTAGCAGATCATGGAGGCATAACATATCCAAACTTCACAAATTTGGATCAATCTGTTTTGCCTATAAGCAAGAAAAAGGGAAATTAGATCCGAGGTGTGATCAAGGTATTTTTGTGGGCTATGATAAAAAACAGCCCAGCCTATCTGGTGTACTACCCAGATACAGCAAGAGTCCAAAAACACAGATTAGTGAAATGTACAACCAAAACTGCTAATGAAAAGGGAACACAGACATCTGAAGTGTGCATAGATTATGGAGAGAGAGAGATATACAACAAGAGATTTATGACCGTAAAATAAATGATACTGATGTCAAAATACAAAATGATTTAGGTCAAGAAGTACAGACTGTTACTTAAGGGTTTTTACCTGAAAAGAGTGAGAGTTCACAAGCAGGTGTGGACGCAGTGAGTGTGAAAAGAAAGAACCCACCGGGGAGCAGAAAGAGACTAGCATATCTGCAGGACTTTGAAACTGACTTTGAAAGTGAGGATGCAGGGGACAGATTACAGACCTGTATATACTCTTGTTAAAGAGCAATATGTGTCATTCCCCATTCTTACCAAGACGCCGTATCATCTACCAAGTCAAGGCAGTGGAAAAAGGCCATGGACGAGGAGATCCAATCTTTGGAAGAAAATGATACCTTCAGCCTCACCAATTTACCACCAGGCAAACACACAGTGGGGGACAGATGGGTTTATGCACTAAAATGTGACACTGATGGATCAGATAAATATAACACAAGATTTTTTGCTCAAGGTTACGGTCAAAAACTTGGAAGTGACTATGAGGAAACATTTTCACCCACAGCTGACATGACAAGTGTTAGGGTTATAATGCAAAAGGCGGCACAGGAAAACTTAATACTGCACCAGATGGATGTGAAAACAGCATATTTACATGCACCAATTGACTGTGAATTGTATATAGAGCAATCACAAGGGTATGAAAAAAGATCAGAAAATGGTGAGAAACTTGTGTGTAAACTGAACAAATCTCTTTACGGTTTAAAACAATCAGGTCGAAACTGGAATGTCATGTTACATTCATGCATTACTGAAAATGGTTTTGGTCAAAATTCAGCAGACCGCTGTGTGTATACAAGGGAGAAAGAAAATGAAAAAGTGATCTTATTGGTACGGGTTGATGATCTCATCATTGCAGCCAGTAATGAGAGTGTACTTAACAGTGTAAAGAAGATATTGACAGAAAAATTCAAAATGAAAGATCTGGGAAAATTAAAACATTTCCTGGGAATTGATTTCAGCCAAACGTATGGTGAGGTCAAAACGTCTCAAAAGAAATACGTTATCAAAATATTGGAAATATTTGAAATGCAAAATTGAAAGTCCAGAGAGACCCCGCTATCCAAAACTAGAGTACAGAAAAGACGCTGAGAGAATCAAAGATCCAAAGAAGTACAAAGAAGCAGTGGGAAGTTTAATTTATTTATCTACATGTACAAGACTAGCCATAACTTTTGTGGTCAGCAAATTGTATCAGTATTTCTCTGAACCAACAGAATAATAATAATAATAATAATAATTTCCTTGTATTGTCATTCTGTGTAACAATGTACACAGAACGAAATGTCGATTACACCTGACCCGTTGTAGCGAGCCGATGCAGCCGCAGCCAACAGAGGGCGCCGCCAACCACTTTTTAAGTCTTAGGAATGACTCGGCCGAGGCGCAAACCACCGACCTCCCAGTCTCAAAGCGGGCGCCTTACCATCTAGGCTAAAGAACACTGGAATACTGTAAAACATGTTTTTAGATACCTCAAATGTACGACAGAGAAGGAGTTATGATTCAAACGCAATGACAATGAGAAACTAGGTTTAAAAATGTACAGTGATGCTGATTGGGCATCAGATGTAACAGACAGACGGAGCACATCAAGATATTGTGCTCGTCTCAGTGCGGAAAGTTCTTAATCTCATGGAAGACAAGAAAACAAGCAGCAGTTGCACTGTCAACATGTGAGGCAGAATACATTTCTTTATCATCAGCTATACAGGAATGTACCTAGAACAACTACTCAAAGGAATGGACAGTTATAAATATGTACAGACAAAAGTATACAAAGACAATCAAGACTATTGCACTAGCCAGAAACCCAGTCAGCAGGCAAAGGAGCAAGCAGATTGACATTAAATACCACTTCATAAGAGAAAGTGTAAACAATGGGAAAATTACTTTGCAATATTGTCCTACTGAGCAAATGATAGCTGATGTAATGACAAAGCCAGCTACTAAGTTAAAAAAAAAACGTTTGCTCAGGGTTTGTTTGGCACATAAATGTGTACAAGATTTTTGTTTGCATGTGTGAAGGAAAAAAGAAATTGTCAATGTTGATTGTGTTCCAAAAGTAATCCACAGTCCTAAGAGCGAGTGTTAAGATTTGTCAATTTTATAGCGCTCTTACTCGTGAAATAGGGGTACTACGTTTACTGCACACTCTGTCATATCCTTAACACAGAAACCGCCAACTATTTATTTCATGTAAGGGCTCAGATGTCATTTCATACATTGTATCCAGGGTTGGGTAGGGTTACTTTAACTGGATTACTTTTTACTTTTAATTGCTTCTGGATTACTCCAATACCAAATATGCTAATAAAAGACAAAAGAAACTAAATATGAATAAAATTACTAAATTTTGTGCAGGCTTGGGGAGTAACGGAATACATGGAACGGCAAAAATGATGTTGGCTAAATTTTCATTTTGTTTCTGTCGCATTTTATGTTAGTTTTGCCGGAGATCAAAGCCAGGAGAGAAAGCTTACCACGTGTTGTGAGTCATAATTGTATTCATATTTAGTTTCTTTTGTCTTTAATTAGCATATTTGGTATTGGAGTAATCCAAAAGTAATTGAAAGTAATCCAGTTAAAGTAACCCTACTCAACCCTGATTGTATCATCCCCCAAGCCCCCAGGCGTTCATTTTGGGAGAGCCATTCAGAGATGAAATTTCAAGAGGCACCTGGCTGCGGGACAGGTAACATGTTTATTTTGCCTTTTTCTACTCAAATCGCTCGTATTGAAACTGTTATGCACTCTACCATGAAGCTTATTTTAACATAATAAGCTTTATGGTAGAGTGCATAACAGTTCTCAAAAGTGATTTATATACAGTGTGCATTACCGTTCGATTACATTCACAACCAATACACAGACGGAATGGTTGAAGTTGTGTTACATTCCCCAACAAATGCACTGTGCGGTTATATGTTCGCCATTATATTCCCGAAAAGTGATATAAAAGTGAGATAAAACGAGGTGTGGTTATAGTAGCTAAGGGATGCAAATCTCGGCAGGGATGCATTTCTCGGCATAACACCTGCAGCCAGGAACTTTCTCCCGCACGGCCCCTCCCTTTCGCTTTCCTCGCTCGCACAGCCTTGAGTGTCATTCCCTTTGCACACCTTTGCAGGAATTAACAGCATCAAAGCTGCAACGAAGGGATGCTCATTCGACAAGAGGCAGTCATATCGTTGGATAATACAAAAATTTTAAGCTGCGTATATTTATTTGTATTATTGTTAATTACTATAGTTGAAGTTCTCGTGCCGCCCACTATGTGTCGCGTTGCCCGCCTCGCCCGCAGGCCTCACGAGAAGTTTAATAAAGTGGAACCGAATAAAAGATGAAACTCCATCCATTCAATTTTGAGATAAACTACACTGTATAGGTTAGGTATGTAGATGGCATTAAAGGGACAGTGTGTAATAGTCAGTGACTGCTAGTGGTAAAAACAACAACCCTGTATTCAGTATAAAAACATGATTTGAATAATATTTAAAAATACATAAACTAGCTTTTATAAATATTCATAGGTCGAGAAATTTGTATTTCTTTTACATAGCAGAATCAATACCTAGTAGCTGCCACCACGTTTGTGTGATATCTTACTGCAACGCTGTACACATTTGGCACAGGTTTTTAATACTGTACGCATTTGTACCAGCCGAAGGCTCTTGATTTTGGACTTCGGGAGACCGGATAGTAATGCATTACAGTAATCGAGACGGGAGGTAACAAACGCATGAACTATAATATCTGCAGCAGGCTGGGACAGCATAGGGCGAATTTTAGCAATGTTGCGAAGATGGAAAAAAGCTGTTCTAGTAATATTCTTAAAGTGTATTTGAAAGGACAGATTAGGGTCACATATGACACCTACATTTTTGACTGAGTCACTCTGGCTGATATTACATTTGTCAATGTTCAGAGCAGTTTTTGAGAACAAGTCACAGCATTTAGATGGACCAATAACTAGCATTTCAGTTTTTTCAGAGTTAAGGCGCAAGAAGTTGAGTGACATCCATTATTTTATTATTATATATTTATGAGACAGGCCTCCAAATTTCCACACTTTAGTGTGGCTGATTCCTCCATCGGAATATATTGTTGAGAGTCATCTGCGTAGCAATGGAAACTGATATTATACTTGCGAATAATATCACCAAATGGCATGCAAATGCTGAAAAGAAGAGGGCCAAGTACTGAAACCGGCAAACACCACAGGTAACACTGAAGGGCTCAGATGTCATTTCACTATATTTAACACAGTGCGTCCTATCTGAGAGGTAGGATCTGAACCATAAGAGGACGGTTCCTGAGAGACCAATCCATTTTTACAACCGTTCTAGTAAGATATTATGGTCCACAGTGTCAAAGGAAGCACTAAGGTCCAGCAGCAGCAAGAGGGATGAAGTGCCGGAGTCCATTGCCTATAAAAGATCATTGGTTACCTTAATTAGGGCTGTCTCGGTAGAGTGGTTAGCCCTGAATCCAAATTGCTTGGATTAAAAAAGATTGTTCTCGGATATAAAATAATTCAGCTGCTGTGCCACAACTTTTTCAAGTACCGTATTTTCCCCACTATAAGGCGCACATAAAATCTGACTTTTTTTAAAAAAAAAAAGCTGACTATGCGCCTTATATATGGATCAATATTGAATTGCAAGGTCTTGCAACTAAGATAAGCAGCCACTGACTCCATTTTTCGCATAGAAGAAGTGCGCTGTGCGTACTGGGAAATATTAAACGATTTTCTTTTATTTGTGCGTTTGTATAAAGACCCTGAAATGGCTCCTATTAAGAGACACGCTTACAATGCAGAGTTTAAACTCAAGGCGTTCAGTCACGCAGTAGAACACGGAAATAGAGCAGCAACAAGTGGAGGAAGCATGAGGATAAGCTGCACCAAGTAAGGAAGACCAAACAAAGTTTCCGTGGCAATAAAAGCGAGATGGCTACAGTTAGAGGACAAACTTGAACAATGGGTTGTTGAACAAAGAGCAGCAAGTAGAAGTGTCAGTACAATAACTATTCGAATGAAGGCAACAGTGCTGGCACAGGAACTTAACATTAAAGAATTCAGAGGTGGTCCTACTTGATGTGTGTTTACGTTTTACATTTTATAGTTATTATGTTATTGCTTTATTGTTATTTTTTTGCACTCGTTGTTTTTGCACATTACGAGTATATTGCGATTGCACTAACGTTTACTTTACCATGACAGTATCAGACGTTTTTTTGCGTGTTGATTAAATGGAGGAAAAGTAATATGTTATGCCTTGCTGTTGTTCAAAGATGTGTCACGAAAATGCTTTACCTCAGAGAAAATAATAAAACAGCTGTTTATTTATTTTGGGAGTGAATGAAGATTGTGGAAAGCTTGTTTGTTGTTTATTAATAAAGTTTGACTGACCTATCTGACTGTTTTGTTGACTTTCCCTTTAGCGCGGCACCATCTAACGGTTGCATAACGTAACTACATCCTCTACTGTAGCCAAGTCAAGTCACATTTATTTATATAGCCCTTAATCACAAAAATGTCTCGAAGGACTGCACAGGATTACAATTACAAAATTGCACTATTACCTGATCTTAAACCAGCATGCACTTATAGCGCCTTATAATGCGCTGCGCCTTATGTATGGAAAAAGTTTAAAAATATATCATTCATTGAAGGTGTGCCTTATAACACGGAGCGCCTTATAGTGCGGAAAATACGGTACTTTAGAAAGAAACAGTAGGTTTGACACAGGGCTATAATTACATAAGCTTTCTGAATCAAGGTTGGGTTATTTCAGTGTAGGTTTAACAACAGTGGACTTAAAAGCCGCTGGAACTACACCTGAGGGGAGTGATACGTTTATAATATTTAGAACTGAAGGTACAAGGACCCTCAAAAGACTCTTAATCAGTGAACCCGGAAGCGGGTCAAAATGGCAAGTAGTCGGTTTGGCCGTATTCACCACCTGCTTGATTGTCAAGTGACAGATCACTAAATTGGGAAAAAAAATTCCTGGACAGCCACCCTGTCACGCATCTATAGATTTCAGCCCTTTAATATGTGATGTATTAACATTGTCTCTAGAAATTTCTTCCCTTATGCATTGAATCTTTGAAAAAAAAAAAAAAAACACAGCAAACGGCAAACAGAAGATATGGTTTCAAACGTTCGTAAAACACAAATGTTCCATACGTTAACAGTCAAAAAGGCCTTACCACCTTTTGTTTTTTTGTTAAATATTTGCTTCTTATATTTTACAACATGCTGACTGTATATTCCATGCACAAAAACCAAGACCAACTGATTCCGTAAAAAAAAAAAAAAAAATCAAAAAATAAAACTAAAATGTGTACTTTTTAGACATTGAATACTTTCAAGTATAATTGAAGTTATGAAATCACAATGACACTCGGATTAAAATAAATCTAGTATGGAAAACAGAGACAAAAAATTAAATGCCCATAGGCTTCACATGCCATTTATCATTATTTCAAGTGCACATCCGTGATAAACTATTCATATAAATTGACGTTGCGTCGATGAATAACCTTGGTCAGCATCCAGTCAGTGTGACTTTATACAATTAAGGGTTATACGAATAAACATGACTCAACATGATGCCTTTATTACAGGTAAAAGGAGTATACATTGTAGGTTTATTTAATCACAATCATATTTAAAATGAAAGTAGGAAAAAAATATCTTGATTTCAGGATGTCAGAATAATTGGCAAAAATAAAAACAGAAGACATTTAGAAAGTACTTCCTAAGGGACATCATTATGCAAAATAATGCAAGGATAGTATAGTCGTTATTATTACACAAAATTCAATTGTACATTAGAATTCCTTAAAAGGATAGAATCCACAATACCAGTATAATTTAATGAACCATTTACAAATCTAGCATAATTATGTATGTATGTATGTATATACCGTATCTTAACCATAAGGCCCATATAAGTCTCAGATTGGCTTCAAATTGTGCTGCGCTCCCTTTTGTACAGTGCGCCCGTGTAGTAAAGCGGCGGATGTAGCCGAGGACACGATGTGGCTCCCATTCACACTGCGGAGCTAAATGCCCAATTCCAAATTTTTGGGTAATATCTGATGTTTTGTGAGATCGTTCTCTTTTGAAACTAAAAATGAAATGTATGCGATCTCCTGTGACATCTATGCGTCTACATAACTAGCGCACGGAAGAGGACACGTGACATCACATGCAGTGCTCATGGAAGCATAGCAATTTGATTTATTGTGCAACCAGAGGATGAACAGAGTTGTCCCCCCAAAGGGGGAAAATTCTTGCAAGCGAAAGGCACCCGCGGCCTATTGTACAATGTAGTGTTAAATACATAAATAGAACCAGCTACAGACAATGCACCTTTTAACACAGTGCGTCCTGTTATTAAAATACCGTATGTAAATACATATCACACACAAACATATCCAGCCATCAATCATCTGCACTACCTATCCACACTAGGGTCGCAGGGGTGCGAGATCCCATCCTAATTATTTTCAGGCAGCAACACAAATATATACACACATATAAGGTTTATACTTATCAATTACATCAAGAGTCCACAAATCTGTTCATTCAGTGGTAGATTCTTGAATGTAAATGCAAGAAATGAAATCATATCGTATTTTCACCAGCACACGTGTAACCCTTGAGCTCTGGCCTAATTTGAGAATTTTAGCGTGCAAGCCTAGCAGGAAAAAGGCTTCTCACCAGGGTGGGTTCTTGTGTGCTTTTTTAAAGCATGTTTCCAGGTAAATTTTCTACCGCAAATTGTGCAGGCAAAAGGCTTTTCACCCGTGTGGATTCTTGTATGTACTTCTAAGTGTACTTTCTGTCTGAAATTTTCACCACAAACAGAGCATGCATAAGGCTTCTCATCAGTGTGAATTCTTGTGTGATTTTTTAAGGTTGAACTCTGAGTAAATCTTTTACCGCAAAATAAGCATGGAAAAGACTTCTCAGCAGTGTGGGTTCTTGTGTGGATTTTTAAATTTTCACTGTGAGTGAATTTTCGACCACAAATTGAGCAGGAAAAAGGCTTCTCACCAGTGTGGGTTCTCGTGTGTATTTTTAAATGTGCCTTCTGTCTGAATTCTCGACCACAAATTGAACAGGAAAAAGGCTTCTCACCAGTGTGGGTTCTTGTATGTGATTTTAAGTGTGACTTCTGCCTAAAATGTTGACCACAAATTGAGCAAGAAAAGGGCTTCTCATCAGTGTGGATTCTTGTGTGTTTTTTTAAGTCCCTTTTCAGGCCGAATCTTTGACCGCAAACGGAGCAGGGAAAAGGCTTCTCACCAGCGTGAACTACCATATGCATCTTCAAATGACACTCGAGTCCAAACGTTTTTCCACACTGAGAACACTTCTTATCACCTTCTGACCCGTCATCGCCATCAGTGTGTGCAGAGCTAGATGCGTCGCCATCATCAGTTTCCATGTGACGATGGGAGGTGCTGCATGTAGGCTCCTGCAGGTTATTCTCTACTTGCTGACCTTGATATCCGGCGGTTGAACAGACCCCCCCCACGAGCAACTCTGTGAACTCTTCCTCCTCTTTGACATAAACAAGATCCACCTCCTCCTCTTTCATGCTGGGAAACTGTGGTTTGGGCTGCACAGGAGAGAGGAATGTTTCACTATCATCTGTGGGACACAAGACACACGTGGTTATGTATCATCCAAAATACACAACAAAATACAAAAATCGACAAAATGAATACATGTATTAATAGATTGCATTTATGTCATATAAGGGTGTTCCATGTTTCATGTCCTGGCCACCCACATCTCAAACCATGCAATTTATTTTAGTAGGAACAAGCATAATGGCCTCGCGCTGCTGGGTATTCTACTTGGCCGAGGTCAGCTCAGTAGCCTAGATGGTCGGGTGCCTGCTTTGAGACTGGGAGGTCGCTGGTTCGCGCCTCGGCCGAGTCATACCTAAGACTTATAACATTGGTAAATGGCGGCGCCCTCTGTTGGCTGTGGCTGCATCGGCTCGCTACAACGGGTCAGGTGTATCGACATTTCGTTCTGTGTACATTGTTACACAGAATGACAATACAAGGAAATTATTATTGTTGGGCCCGTGGTTTGTTAAAAAAGCTAGGAAACCACTAGGGAGTGCCAAAGAGCCGCTTGAACACAAAAGTAGATGCTGATTGATTTAGTTATTTATGAGGGGTGACTTGACACGAAACCATGCTAAAATACTCACAGAGGTCTCAAGTAAAGCAGTGTAAGATTTATTAAATGTAAGTGCAAGACATGAAATCATATCAAGCGGAGTGATCAATGGTATTTTAACCAGCACATGTGTGACCCTAAGCTCTGGCCTTAATTGAGAATCTTAGCCTGTAAACTGAGCAGGCAAAACGCTTCTCACCAGTGCGGATTCTGGAGTGCTTTCTTTTAAGTGTTCCGTACAGCTGAATCTTTTCCTGCAAAATGACCAGTAAAGAGGCTTCTCAACACTGATTACTTGTATTGTATTTTAACCCTTGGATAAATGACCTAGCAGTACATACTCTTTAATTAGTCGAGTTCAAAATTAGTGAGGAAAAAATAAAATTGAAATGGCATCACGTCAATGACATGTTTTATGAGGAATACCCGGAATATGTCAATATTACAACTTTTTATATTTCGGAAGATTTTGAAAAATAACCCATACGGGCAGCACGGCGGCGCAGTGGTTAGCGCGTGTGCGGCACAGTTCTGAGGTCGTGAGAACCTCCTGCGTGGGTTCAAATCCAGCTCCGGGCCTTACTGTGCGAAATTTGTATGTTCTCCCCGTGCTTGCGTGGGTTTCCTCCGGGCACTCCGGTTTCCTCCCACATTCCAAAGACATGCATTTCAGGTGAATTGGCCGGTCCAAATTGTCCCTTGGTGTTAGTGAGCGAGTGAGTTGTCTGTCCCCGTGTGCCCTGCGATTTCTGGGTGTCCCCTGCCCACTGCCGATGATTGCTGGGATGGGCTCCAGCACCCCCGTGACCCTACTGAGGATAAGCAGTGCAGCTGATGAGATGAGATAACCCATACGGTCATTTTTTACCCTTACTTGAATGAATTTTAAAGTGTGCCTTCTGTCTGAATTTTTCACAAGAAATTGAACAGGAAAAAGTCTTCTTGCCAGTCTTTTTTTTTTTATGTGATTTGAGACTGAATCTTTGACCGCAAACTGAGCAGGAAAAAGCCTTCCCAACAGTGAACTACCATATACAACTTCAAGTGATACTTGAATTGTAACATTTCCCAACATTGAGAACACTTGTTGTCACCTTCGGACTGCTCATCATCATCATCAGTGTGTGCAGAGTCAAATGTGTCAGCATATATTTTCACGTGTTGACGGGAGCTGCTGTTTGGAGGCTCCTGCCAGTTTTCTTCATGTTTAACCTGATTCTCAGTAGTTAAACAGGGATCAGTCACGGGCAACTCTGTGAAATGATCTTCATCTTTAACACAAACAGGCTCCACATCCTCCTCCTTTTTAATGCCGGTAAACTCTACTTTCTGCCAAACAGGAGGAAGGAATTCTTCACTGACATCTGTGAAACACAAGACACACATGGTTTTGTCTCATTCAAAATACCGAAATAATGGGTTTGTAAATGGGACAGTGTCTGCATTTGTTTCCTACGCAGCAAGAAATAAACTATGAAATATAAGACTACAAAAAAAATCAAGAAACACATGATTTCTGAACAGCACGGGAAGTATAAATTCAAATATTTACAGATGTACGAAAAAGATCAAATCAAAACAACTTTTAAAATGTAACACAGTATATCACAAAAGTGAGTACATCCCTCATATTTCTGCAGATTTCATTATATTTGAAAGAACATCACTGAAGAAACATTGCTTTGGCACAACGAAAAGAAATATGTAAACAAAAGCCATGGCCTAATGGAAAGATATTGTCTGATCTGATAAGAAAAAGATTAATTTATTTGGTTCCGATGATGTGGAGGCAACGAGTTGAAGAGTACAAACATGTTTGTGTTGTGCCTCAAGTAAAGTATGGTTTTGATAATGTAATCGTTTGCGGCTGCATGAGTGCAATTGGAATTGGGGATTTGCAAATACATTAGGGAAACACAAACTCAAGCATGTACTGTGAATGCATGGAAAAAGCGTGCCAAGTGAATGACCTTTTACATTTTCTTGTTATCCTTCATTTGTTGTGGTGGTGGTTATTGTTGTATTATGAACTGTTCTTTGTTAATAAAACTTTATACAGAAACTGTATCTTTTGCATTTCTTTAGCCTTATATCGTGTGTGGCTTATTTAGAAATATTAACTGAACAATAGTGTACTTGCAGGGCAGTTGCAGTATATTTTAATGGGAGCTTGGTTGCAATTGATAACCTTAAAACGGATTGATTCCGTTTCAATTCATTTAAGGCCAAAAATATTTTACCACGTCACTGCTGGAATAAGTATATGGTTGAGCGAGGTACCACTCATGCCACTCAAGCTCATGCTACTCGACGGGGTTAGGGTAGCCAAGATGGTCGCTCATTGTGAAATGCAGTATGGCGATATCATTACGGTCTCCTCCAGATTGCATTTACTAATAAAAGTAGTTAATATGATGTCAATGATATTATTTGGAAGGTTACAAAACTAGGTAATGAATGACCAACCTTTCCTGTTAACACAACTCGAAGCTGCTTGCAAACAGCCATTTTGTAGCGGTAACTCGATCTCCATTTTGGGACTTCGAAGCTTCTTTTGGAGACTCCTTTCCCACTCTCGCAAGTTACAAGCACCCGTTAAATGTTCTCCCGAGTCTAAAAGCGCCTATCCACACGGTTGGATCAGGAAAAACGGTGGCAAGATATTAGTCTCGCCCTGTGCGCATTCTTGCCTACATTTAAGACCAGATCTAAAAATCAGACGCTAGAAGGCAGTGCACGACCATGGTAGCAATTGTAGAGT
Organism: Urocampus carinirostris; assembly: GCF_059441175.1. Taxonomy (NCBI): domain Eukaryota; kingdom Metazoa; phylum Chordata; class Actinopteri; order Syngnathiformes; family Syngnathidae; genus Urocampus; species Urocampus carinirostris. The sequence continues at coordinate 35,006,615 of NC_142364.1, forward strand.
CGGGATGGGAATTCCGTCTCTTTTTAGTGAATGGGCTTTTTGAGCTCGGCTCACTAAAAATATTCAGCTCTTTCAGCTCCCAATCATTTTCAAAAAATGTTTTTGTAAATAATTTATTACCAACATAAATATAATATTATGAACTGAATTAATTCATTTTGATCAATTTAAAGCCCCATGTGTCAAAAAACAGGGCGGGAAGCAGGAAGTTGGAACTCATTTACGTAGACGATCTGTCACTTTAATTGAGAAAGAAAAGTTGTTCAAAACACAAACGGACCAAAAACAAAACAAAGCAGGCTCAAATGCAGGCAAAACTACAGACTAGGCATTTAACGGGATTACACAGAACTTGCAGGAATCTCTCAGAATGTCACACTGAAGTGCAACAAAGTCCAACAAGCACAACAAGAATAAATAGGTATCAAACAGGCATGAACAGGTTTTCAACAAGGGTAAACAACGATCTGGCCAAGGGCAGTTCCAAAAGGCACGTTTAAGTACCCATAGGAGTAATCAGGAAATGCAGGTCAGCCGGTGTCAAAGGGCTGGGCCTGCTGGGCGCCATGACAACCGTGGAGGACATGACAGAACCCCCCCTTCAATGGACAGCTCCTGAGGTCCCAAAAAGAAACAAATACTACACCCTCCAGAATGGGTTGACGCTCCCGAAGAGGATCACCCCACTGCCTCCCCCAAAAACGCAGGAACGGGTAGAGGCAGGGCCGGCAGGCGGACGAATAGGAGCGGCGAGTCGGACTCAGACGGGTCAGACGTTGCAGGAGAGTCGAACGGGCGAGTTGAAGAGTCGTAATGGCAGGCAGACGTATCGGGGTGGCAAGCAGACGAGTCGGACCAGTGGGTAGAAGAATCAGACAGGCGGACAGGGGAATCAGGCAAGCAGGCGGGAACCTCAGACAGATTGGGCGTTGCAGGAGAGTCGAACGGGTGAGTCGAAGAGTCGGAAAGGCAGGCAGACGAGTCGGAGTGGTGAGAAGAAGAATCAGACGTGCGGACGGGTGAAACAGGCAGGCAGACAGGTCAACAAGCAGGCATGGCAGCCGGACATCGGGACAGGCGGACGGGCGGATCTTGAGACTGGTGGGAAGGCAGGCGGACGGGCGGCCGTCGAGACAGGCGGAAGGACGGACCTCAAGACCAGTGGGAAGGCAGGCGGACGGGCGGCCGTCGAGACAGGCGGAAGGACGGACCTCAAGCCCGATGGGAAGGCAGGCGTCAAGACAGGTGGAAGGACGGACCTCGAGACCGGTGGGAAGGCAGGCGGACTGACGGACGAACGTCGAGACAGGCTGGCGTTGAAGTCGACGGGGACCCCGGACAGCTCGTCGCCAAGTCTTTCCGGAAACCCCATTCGCGGCACAGCAATTGCCACGACGGGCGGGGCTGGGGTTAGAGTGGGCAGGAAAGGTGACAACAAGGCCGTAGAAGGAGTCCCGGGAGGCGGGGCCGTTGCCGATAGTCGACGCGACAGCTCAGTGAGCTGATCTAATTGCTCCTGCTGGCGTCGCATGTTTTGTAGATTTTTCTGGAACAGCAGTTGAAGGGTGGCGACGCCACAGGACAATCGCCAGACAGCGCCCAACTACTGTAGAGCGTAGGGTTTCTCCAGCTCCCCCCAAATTGTGTTGGGATCATTCGCTGAGTTCTCATTTGATGGCCAGATTGTTCTGTCATGACACGGAACGAGACTGTCTTGAAACGGGTCAAGAAGCAGGAAGTTAGAACTCATTTGCCTAGACAATCTGTCACTTTAATTGAGAAAAAAAAGTTGTCCAACACACAAACGGACCAAAAACAAAACACAGCAGGCTCAAATGCAGGCAAAACTACAGACTAGGCATTTAACGAGATTAAACAGAACTTGCAGGAGTATCTCAGAATGTTACACCGAAATGCAACAAAGTCCAACAAGCACAACAAGAACAAACAGGTATCAAACAGGAATGAACAGGTTTTCAACAAGGGTAAAAAACGATCTGGCCAAGGGCAGTTCCAAAAGGCATGTTTAAGTACCCATAGGAGTAATCAGGAAATGCAGGTCAACCGGTGTCAAGGGGCGGGGCCAGCTGGGCACCATGACGACCGTGCAGGACATGACACCATGTTCCTTAATAAACACATGGACATTGACAAATGTAATATCACCCAGAGTGACTCAAAAAATCATTTGTCATTCTTGACCCCAATCCGTCCTTTCAAACACACGTGAAGAATATTACTAGAATAGCTTTCTTCCATCTTCGCAACATGGCAAAAATTCGTCCTATGCTGTCTCAGTCAGATGCGGAAATTAGAATTATCGCGTTTGTTACTTCCCGTCTCGATTACTGTAATGCACTACTCTACGGTCTCCCGAAGTCCAAAATCAAGAGCATTCAGCTGGTACAAAATGCTGCAGCGAGGCTTTTAACCAAGACAAGAAAGTTTGATCACTTTACCCCGATTTTAGTTAACCTGCATTGGCTCCCTATTAGTTTAAGATATGAATTTAAGGTTCTGTTAGTAGGATACAAAATAATTTCCCCCTATGTCCCGGTCTGGAGCATTCGCTCTGAAAATGCTGGTCTACTAGTGATCCCAAGAACCAAGGAGAGATTTGCAGGTTCAAGCGCATTCTCCATTCGGGCCCTGGTGCTGTGGAATGCTCTTTCCCCTGAGATTCGATCTGCAACCTCAGTGGAAATGTTTAAATCTAAGCCTAAAACACACATCTTATTCTATAGTATATGAATAACCTATATTTTACGTTGACAATATCCGTTTATTATTTGTTATTGCAACGTCCTCTCAGGCCAGGTCATCCTGGAAGGGGGATTAACTCATGTGTGGTCCCTCTTCAAGTTTTTTTTTCATTTTCCTCATGTTGAGGTTTTTGAGTTTTTCCTTGCCCTCGTGTAGGTTTTAGATCAGGGGATGGGGTAATAATAGTCTGTGGTTTGCAATGATCTCTGGTCCATGCAGCCCTTTGAGACTCTTTGTGATTAAGGGCTATACAAATAAACATGACTTGAGTTGACTTGATACACACTACAACCGTGACAATGTTCTGCTGAGAATCATAGTTCATGCGAAAGGAGGTTAATAATTTTAAATTTTAAAATAAAAAAAAATTGCAGGGCAGTCGTGTTTAAGCAAAACACTGGCAGGGTTGGGAGGGTTACTTAAAAAATGTACGTAGAGGCGCACGACAACGTGCGTAAACACGCAACAAGACGTACATAAACACACTCAAGAGACAAGAACATATAAAACGCACAAAAACTAACATAAAATACACAAAATGTACACAAACATGAACAAAAACGTATGTGAACACGTAACAACAATGTTTGTAAATGCGCACAAAAACATACGTAAACACGCACAAAACATGTGTACACATGCAGGAAAACATACGTAATCACACAAAACATACTCAAACACACAAAGCATACATAACACACGCAAAAACATTCATAAAAACACACAAAAAACAAGCATAAACACACACAAAAAACAACGTAAACAAGTACAAAAACCTACGTACCGCACCACTTTTGACCATCAGAACTGGTAATGGCGTTGTAAAAGCAGAATAGTTAGTTAGATGACCCTGTTACTTAAAAAATAACGGCATTATGTAACAGCATGATTCACAACAGCATTATTCCCAACACTGCTAGTAATGTGTGTATGTGGAAATATATATATATATATATATATATATATATATATATATATCTCATCTCATCTCATTAGCTGTACCGCTTATCCTCAGTAGGGTCGCGGGGGGGCTGGAGCCCATCCCAGCAATCACCGGGCAGTGGGCAAGGGACACCCCGAACTGGTTGCCAGCCAATCTCAGGGCACACAGGGGCAGACAACTCATTCGCTCATTCACACCTAGGGACAATTTGGACAGGCCAATTCACCTGAAATGCATGTCTTTGGAATGTGGGAGGAAACCGGAGTGCCCGGAGGAAACCCACGCAAGCACGGGGAGAACATACAAACTCCGCACAGAAAGTCTGGAGCTGGATTTGAACCCACGACAGGTTCCCATGACATGAACTGTGCCGCACAAGCGCTAACCACTGCGCCGCTGCCCATATATATATATATATATATATATATATATATATATATATATATATATATATATATATATATATATATATATATATATATATATATATATATATATATATATATATATATATATATATATATATATATATATATATATATATATATATATATATATATATATATATATATATATATATATATATATAACCGCCCTGTACCATATGACACACTGATATGTATGCAGGATATTATATATATATATATATATATATATATATATAATATCCTGCATACATATCAGTGTGTCATATGGTACAGGACGGTTATATATATATATATATATATATATATATATATATATATATATATATATATATATATATATATATATATGGACATGGTTATTTGCAAAATGAAACTAAACAATTTTTTTTAAAGTTGCACAGGTTTTTTTTTATTTGAAAAGTCATTAAAGAATCAGGTGTTTTCATTAAGTTTCATACAAAGTCTTGAAATTTCAATGCAGTTTTTTTTTGCGGTAATTATATGTGATGTGATTTTATTGCAAGTATACTTGTGAATGAGTTTACAGCACAGATGTCCAGCTTTACGACATGTTGTGAAATACAGATACTTGTGATACAATGGTGGCTGTTTCGGGTGTTCCCAAATTGACAAGTGTTCATAACCCATAAATGATTAATTTCATGGCAACTTGTATAATTGTTCATATTTTTTGGATTGATTAAACTTGTTTTTTTTAAACAACCCTTTCCCGTTTTTATATTTTTTGAAATCATTTTCTGTAATAACAGCAAACGTTGACCAAAACAGTTACCCGCTGAAAAATGGTTTTAAAATGCTCAAGTTAAGATGCATTTTCAGTGTATAGAGGGCTCCGTGTTTTGTGCTAAAAATAGTAACACGGCTTCGTGCCGCCATCTTGGAAGTCTGTCGATTACAAGCGGTGATAGCGAGAGGAGCAAATATTTACTCAGTTTGTCTATTTATTTACTCAACTAGCTTTGTTTGTGTACGGATTTTGTCCATCAACACTATGGAAAACTACGTGGAGAGTTTAGACAAGCAAGCACGCGAGCGGTACGCTGCGAAGTTGCATTTTATTAGAAAATTGGATCCCTACAAAATTAAAAACAAGGACTGATCCCGATTTGTTGCCGTGTGTGACTTACATCGAACTTGTTAACTATCTTATTTTCCACCCAAGTCCCTTTTGTGAACTGAAGGATTTTCAAAATTACAAAAGTATGGAAGCCTACGACAGATTTGTGTCTGGTTGGGTTCGGGATGTGTCTGTGCACACAAGCGGAGGTGATCAAAACAAGATTGTGAAAGGGAAAGTTCTACATTCTCAGAGTTTGTCTCAGCCAAGTTTACAACCATGGATCATTGTTGACAAGTCATCATCGATTCTGTGTGCCAATTGCAACTGTGTTGCAGGTTTAGGGGAATGTTGTTCTCATGTTGCTTCCCTTTTGTTCTATGTTGAAGCTGCCACAAGACTGAGGGAGACCACTACTGTGACACAGAAACCTGCCTACTGGCTTCTTCCTAAATCAAAAACGTCTGTTCCATACTCACCACTGGCAGAAATGGATTTCACTTCTTCAAAGACATTGAAGAAATAACTGGACAAGAGGATAGACAGTGCAGGGGGAACTGTTGTAGCACAGGAATGTAAGACACCCCAGAAAATACCAAATATACCAGAGTCAAGATATGACACTTTCTTTAAAGCGATATTCCCAGATAAGCCTGCATGTCTCTCAGTATATGTGAAGTACACTTCCAACTACAAGCCGCAATCTCTACAGCCCAAGTTCCCACTTATGTTAAGCGAATTGTACGAAGAAGATTGCCAAATGATGACTTTGGAGGACATTCGAGGACATTGTTTACCTCTAAAAGACAAATTCACTGTGTCGGAGGAGGAAGCTAAGAATGTGGAAGTGGCAACAAGAGAACAGGCCTCCAACAAGCTATGGCATCGATTTAGGACCGGAAGAATAACTGCATCTAGAATCAAGGCAGCATGCAATACCCCAGCAGATAACCCATCTCTCACCCTTCTGAAACAAATTTGTTATCCCACAGACTACAAATTTACAAATGAAGCAGTACAGTATGGGTGCAAGAACGAAGATGTGGCGAGGGAGAAATAAAAGGATGCAACTGAAATGGGCCATACTAATTTTGAAATTTCCAAGTCAGGGCTGCTTCTGAACGCCAAGTATCCTCATCTCGGAGCATCGCCAGATGGCTTTGTTAGATGTGACTGTTGTGGCATGGGGTGTATTGAAATAAAATGTCTACATTGCATGAAGGATGAAAATGTTCTTGCAGGTAAAGGGTCATGCCTAGAAGAGACCGAAAATGGCCTCCGCCTTAAGACTCTTACTTTTATCAGGTGCAGACACAGTTATTCCTCTCTGACAGAGACTACTGTGATTTTGTGGTATGGACTGAGAAAGACTTGTTTACAGAGAGAATTCAAGCACAACCAGATCTTTGGAGCGAGATTGTAGACAAGTCCACCAAATTTTTCATGTGTGTGGTGTTGCCTGAACTTGTAGGAAAGTACTTTACCCATAGGAAGAAAACTCAGACACAGACCAGCATCAGTCTTCAGGAGTATTACCTCTCATCTTGAGTACAGCATTATTTGCAGTGTCATTTTGCTGTTGCAACTTCTTGTTTTTTTCTTTTAGCTTCTCTATTTCATTAGAAGCTGCTTTAAGTTCTGAAGCTGGCACAGGTGATGCACCATCTTCATAATCCGATGTAAATCCAATTCCGCTAAGCGGTAAAACACCCCATGATTCCTCCATATTTGCTTCAGCATGAACAAAATCACTTAATTCCAATAGACTTTTCGCAGCCTCAGTCTTCTTTACTGTTTCTTTTCTTGATTTAAGTCTCTTGTGTCGCTGTCCAGATTTTGAAGGTGAAGTGGTTCGTGGACTGGAGCCTAAATTCTTGTTCGGTGCCCAGTCCGGATCAGTCTCATCCCAAGGATGTGGTTTGCCTGTAAGGAAATTGATAATTATTAAGTTAAAAATCTTATGTTATAAACAATTTGACATACTTTAAGTGTGCTTATACATACTCGTGGGTAAGAGATGGTTAGAATATTATTTTACATTTTTAAAACAATTTTACAACAACGGTAGATCAACATCTAGATCTTTTAAGAATATTTTTTCAGAAATGTTACTCAAGTAGCAACACCTACAGTATTTAACCTAGCCATACTTGAATGGTGTCGACAGATGTACATGAAGTACTCATGTCCCATAACCTTTTTAAAATTTATTTCTACATCATAAATAATTCAATTTACCTGTCAAAAAGTGGTCAGAACAAACACGAACACAGTCAAGCTTTGGCAAATTCGACCGGTTGATAGCTGCCAGCCACATTCGTCTTCGCCGTTCACTTTTCTCCTGAGCTTCAATCCCCTGATTGTAAACACACTTCGGAAGTCTAAAGAAGCCCTTCCCACCCTTTTCCCCTCGGCTACAACAGCCAACAATAACGCACGTATTCGGCATTACAATGTAGAATCTAACTGGTTTGCTGAACAATAACAATGAAGTGAAAAGCTTTGTGGACTTCCAAAATGGCTGCCAGCAATGCATTGTGGGTAATCTTAGGACTTCGAAGCACTCTATCGTACCTACATTGCCTTTACAGGGACGTTGACTTACCTAATATGGGCGCCACGTAGTCACGCTAGATTGAGTGCTGCGAATCTACACCGATGGGTTTAGTCTTCTATATACTTCTGGAGGTTCCAGTGGACAAATCTGATGGGTCTTTTAAGAACGATAGGGCTCTATGAAAGGGCTCTTGGAAGCACAATACGGCAACTGGCTCTTTGCCAGACACATTTTTATCTCTTGTGATTGATCAAAATGGTATCAGTATTTATAATCAACACTGCAGAAGTTGAAGCGGCACTGTTTACCAAGAGGGGTAGCCATTTATAAAACAACAGGGGTTCAATATGTTCGTATTTCTTCATTTATTTGTTTTGCAAACAGGTTGTGAAAGAATGCCGTATCCATTCAAAAGGGGCCGCTTCGAGGCCGAAAAAAATATCAAAAATTTGCAGGAAGTAAAAAGCTTACAGCAACTGGTATTCCCAGGCGGTCTCCCATCCAAGTGTAACCGCGTTGTACGTGTCCCACCAAAGATCCACATTCACGCTGGACTGGATGATGAGGTTTTTATTATTACAGTTTCTGCAAATGGATGAGTCACAACATTAGCTTTTTCTGCTGGGTTTGATCTCTTTGATCTCTTTGTAGTACTCTGGTTAAACTGACAAAACCCCGCCTCCTGGTCACATGTTAGAAGCCAAAACCAAACCCCACCCCATACCAGCAGATGGCCCTGTTGGACTCAGCATTGCAGGACATTTACCAAAAACTATACACATATTTTAGCAGGAATTTCAATAAAATAAAAGTTATTATTACACCCGTTACATACACCCCCCTGAAATTCTGCTAAATATGGGAGTGCTACACTAAAAAGAAAAAAAATCACATGCCAAAAAGGCAAATACTGATGAAAAAGAGGACACGAAAACTGGTACAGTATCACGGCACCAATGTAACCGCGTTGTACGTGTCCCACCAAAGATCCACATTCACGCTGGACTGGATGATGAGGTTTTTATTATTACAGTTTCTGCAAATGGATGAGTCACAACATTAGCTTTTTCTGCTGGGTTTGATCTCTTTGATCTCTTTGTAGTACTCTGGTTAAACTGACAAAACCCCGCCTCCTGGTCACATGTTAGAAGCCAAAACCAAACCCCACCCCATACCAGCAGATGGCACTGTTGGACTCAGCATTGCAGGACATTTACCAAAAACTATACACATATTTTAGCAGGAATTTCAATAAAATAAAAGTTATTATTACACCCGTTACATAAGTACTAATCAGGCCCGACCCTACTTAACTTCCGAGGTAGGTTGTGATCGGGCGTGTTCAGGGTAGTATGGCCGTAAGCGAAAAGAAGAGGAGAATATTTAGTATTTATAATCAACACTGCAGAAGTTGCAGCGCCACTGTTTACCAAGAGGGGTAGCCATTTATAAAACAACAGGAGTTTAATATGTGCCTATTTCTTCATTTATTTGTTTTGCAAACAGGTTGCGAAAGAATGCCGTATCCGTCCAAAAGGGGCTTCTCGGAGGCCGAAAAAATACCAAAAACTTGCAGGAAGTAAAAAGCTTTCAGCACCTGGTATTCCCAGGCGGTCTCCTGTCCAAGTACTAACCAGGCCCGACCCTGCTTAACTTCCGAGATCAGACGAGGTCGGGCGTGTTCAGGGTAGTATGGCCGTAAGCAAAAAAAAAAACGCTGAATTTTCAGTATTTATATATAACACTGCAGAAGTTGCAGCGCCACTGTTTGCCAAGAAGAGTAGCCATCTATAAAACAAAAGGGGTTTCATATGTGCATATTTCTTCATTTATTTGTTTTGCAAACAGGTTGTGAAAGAATGCCGCATCTGTCCATAAGGGGCCGCTCCGAGGCCGAAAAAATACCAAAAACTGGCAGCAGGTAAAAAGCTTACATCACCTGGTATTCACAGGCAGTCTCCCATCCAAGTACTAACGTGTTCAGGGTAGTATGGCCGTAACCGAAAGAGACTGGCGAATTTTCAGTATTTATAATCAACACTGCGGAAGTTGCAGCGCCACTGTTTGTCAAGAGGGGTAGCCATTTATAAAACAACATTGGTTTAATCTGTGCGTATTTCTTCATTTTTTTGTTTTGCAAACAGGTTTTGAAAGAATGCCCTATCCGTCCAAAAGGGGCCGCTCCGAGGCCGAAGAAGATATAAAGAATTTGCTGGAAGTATACAGCTTACAACACCTGGTATTCCCAGGCAGAGTCCCATCCAAGTACTAACCAGGCCCAACCCTGCTTAGTTTCCGGGATCGGGCGTGTTCAGGGTAGTATGGCCGTAAGCAGAAGATACTGGCAAATTTTCAGTGTAGAGGGCTCCGAGCTTTGTGCTAAAAATAGTAACACGGCTTCGTGCCGCCATTTCGGAAGTCAGTCGATTACAAGCGGTGATAGCGAGAGGAGCAAATATTTACTCAGTTTGTCTATTTATTTACTCAACTAGCTTCGTTTGTGTACGGATTTTGTCCATCAACACTATGGAAAACTACGTGGAGAGTTTAGACAAGCAAGCACGCGAGCGGTACGCTGCGAAGTTGCATTTTATTGGAAAATTGGATCCCTGCAAAATTAAAAACAAGGACTGATCCCGATTTGTTGCCGTGTGTGACTTACATCGAACTTGTTAAGTATCTTATTTTCCACCCAAGTCCCTTTTGTGAAGTGAAGGATTTTCAAAATTACAAAAGTATGGAAGCCTACGACAGATTTGTGTCTGGTTGGGTTCGGGATGCGTCTGTGCACACAAGCGAAGGTGATGAAAACAAGATTGTGAAAGGGAAAGTTCTACATTCTCAGAGTTTGTCTCAGCCAAGTTTACAACCATGGATCATTGTTGACAAGTCATCATCGATTCTGTGTGCCCATTGCAACTGTGTTGCAGGTTTAGGGGAATGTTGTTCTCATGTTGCTTCCCTTTTGTTCTATGTTGAACAAACCGGGAAAGGCAACGCTTCTCCGAACGGCGCACCGGTGGCTAAGTTAGCTTAGCTTTCGGGGGCTTTAAATCCTCTATTGACGCGAGTTGACCGAGGAAAGGAGACTCTCTTTCCCTGAAACCGCGTTGAATTTCTCCACCAAAATAGTGTACGAATGAGAAACTGAGTTTTGTTCGGTTTTTAAATGTCGTTTTCGGCGAAATACCTCACATATATGTTATAAAAGTACTTTGGGGTCGTCGAGCTGTTGTCATGAAGTACACATGTCCCATAACCTTTTTAAAATGTATTTCTAAATCATAAATAATTCAACTTACCTGTCAGAAAGTGGTCAGAACAAACACGAACACAATCAAGCTTTGGCAAATTCGACCGGTTGATAGCTGCCAGCCACATTCGTCTTCGCCGTTCACTTTTCTCCTGAGCTTCAATCCCCTGATTGTAAACACACTTCGGAAGTCTAAAGAACCCCTTCCCACCCTTTTCCCCTTGGCTACAACAGCCAACAATAATGCACGTATTCTGCATTACAATGTAGAATCTAACTGGTTCGCTGAACAATAACAATGAAGTGAAACGCTTTGTTGACTTCCAAAATGCCCGCCAGCAATGCATTGTGGGTAATCTTAGGACCTCGAAGCACTCTATTTATTATCAACACTGCGGAAGTTGCAGTGCCACTGTTTGTCAAGAGGGGTATCCATTTATAAAACAACATTGGTTTAATCTGTGCGTATTTCTTCATTTTTTTGTTTTGCAAACAGGTTGTGAAAAAAATCCGTATCCGTCCAAAAGGGGCCGCTCCGAGACCGACGAAAATATCAAAAATTTGCAGGAAGTAAAAAGCGTACAGCACCTGGTATTACTAGGCGGTATCTCATCCAAGTACTAACCAGAACCGACCCTGCTTAGCTTCCAAGAACAAACGAGATCGGGCGTGTTCAGGGTAGTATAGCCGTAAGCGAAAGAAAGGGGCGATATTTCAGTCTTTATAATCAACATTGCGGAAGTTGCAGCACCACTGTTTGTCAAGAGGGGTAGCCATTTATAAAACAACATTGGTTTAATATGTGAGTTTTTCTTAATTTTTTTTGTTTTGCAAACAGGTTGTGAAAAAATGCCGTATCCGTCCAAAAGGGGCCGCTCCGAGACCGACGAAAATATCAAAAATTTGAGGGAAGTAAAAAGCCTACAGCATGTTGTATTCCCAGGCGGTCCAAGTACCAACCAGGACCGACCCTGCTTAGCTTCTTAGAACGAACGAAATCCGGCTCGTTCAGGGTGGTATGGCCGTGAGCGAAAGAGACGGGCGAGATTTTAGTATTTATAATCAACACTGTGGAAATTGAAGCGTCACTGTTTGCCAAGAGGGGTAGCCATTTACATAACAATAATAATAATAATAATAATTTCCTTGTATTGTCATTCTGTGTAACAATGTACACAGAACGAAATGTCGATTGCACCTGACCCGTTGTAGCGAGCCGATGCAGCCGCAGCCAACAGAGGGCGCCGCCGACCACTTTTTAAGTCTTAGGAATGACTCGGCCGGGGCGCGAACCTGAACCTCCCAGTCTCAAAGCGGGCGCCTTACCATCTAGGCTACTGAAACAGGGTTTAATAAGTGCGTATTTCTTCATTTATTTGTTTTGCAAAAAGGTTGTGAAAAAATGCCATATCTCTCCAAGAGGGGCCGCTCGGAGGCCGAAACAATACCAAAAACTGGCAGCAAGTAAAAAGCATACAGCACCTGGTATTCCCAGGAAGTCTCCCATCCAACAACTAACCAGGCCCAAACCTGCCTAGCTTCTGAGATGGGAAGAGGTCGGGCATGTTCAGGGCACTATGGTCGTAAGCGAAAAATAGTGGCGAATTTTCAGTATTTATAATCAACGATGGGCAGCACGGCAGCGCAGATGTTAGTGCGTGTGCGGCACAGTTCTGAGGTCGTGGGAACCTCCTGCGTGGGTTCGGATCCAGCTCCCAGCCTTACTGTGCGGAGTTTTTATGTTCTCCCCGTGCTCGCTTGGGTTTCATCCGGGCACTCCGGTTTCCTCCCACATTCCAAAGACATGCATTTTAGGTGAATTGGCCGGTCCAAACTGTCCCTAGGTGTGACTGAGTGAGTTTTCTGTCCCTGTGTGCCCTGGCAAGCAGTTCAGGGTGTCCCCTGCCCACTGCCCGATGATTGCTGGGATGGGCTCCAGTACCCCCGCGACCCTACAGAGGATAAACGGTGCAGTTGATGAGATGAGATGAGATAATCAACGATGCGGAAGTTGCAGCGCTACTGTTTGGCAAGAGGGGTAGCCATTTATAAAACAACATTGTTTTAATCTGTGCATATCTTCTTCATTTATTTGTTTTGCAAACAGGCTGTGAAAGAATGCCGTATCCATTCAAAAGGGGCCGCTTCGAGGCCGAAAAAAAATATCAAAAATTTGCAGGAAGTAAAAAGCTTACAGCAACTGGTATTCCCAGGCAGTCTCCCATCCAAGTACTAACCAGGCCTGACCCTACTTAACTTCCGAGGTAGGTTGTGATTTTTTTTTTTTTTTTTTTTTTTTTTTTTTTTTTTTTTAATATGTGCGTATTCTTCATTTATTTGTTTTGCAAACAGGTTGTGAAAGAATGCTGTATCCGTCCAAAAGGGGCTTCTCAGAGCCCGAAAAAATACCAAAAACTTGCAGGAAGTAAAAAGCTTACAGCATCTGGTATTTCCAGTCAGTCTCCCATCCAAGTACTAACCAGGCCCGACCCTGCTTAGCTTCTGAGATCGGACGAGAACCGGGAAAGCAAGTTTTATGATTCTAGCATGTATGGTTACAAAGTTATTGTCATTATTAAATGATGCGGTTTTTGAACGTTTCAGGATGAGAAAAGCACAATAAAGGGGTATTTAGGCTGCCAGTAACACTTTTTTAAAAATTTGCATAACTAAAAAAGTTGAACGTTTTTCGCCATTCCTGCACTAAATATGTAAAATTCACAAATTTTCCAACCCGGGAAAGCAAGTTTTATGATTCTGGCATGTATGGTTACAAAGCTATTGTCATTATTAAATGATGCGTTTTTTGAACGTTTCAGGCTGAGAAAAGCACAATAAAGGGGGATTTAGGTTGCCAGTCACACTTTTTTAAAAGTTTGCATAACTAAAAAAGTTGAAATTTTTTCACCATTCCTGCACTAAATATGTATAATTCACAAGTCTTCCAACCTGGGAAAGCAAGTTTTATGATTCTAGCATGCATGGTTGAAAAGTTATTGTCATTATTATTTTTTTTTTGTTTTTCGCTGTTTCAGGCGGAGAGATTAGGGTTATGGTTAGGTTTAGGATTAGGTTTAGGGTTAATATTAGGGTTATGGTTAGGGTTAGTGTTATGGACCTAGCATGCATGGTTACAAAGTTATTGTCATTATTAAATGATGTTGTTTTTGAACAATTTAGGCTGAGCAACGCATAATAAAGGGGTATTTAGGCTGCCAGTAACACTTTTTTAAAAGTTTGCATAACTAAAAAAGTTGAACTTTTTCCACCATTCCTGCACTAAATATGTAAAATTCAGTAGTTTTCCAACTCGGGAAAGCAAGTTTTATAAATCCAACAGAAATGGTTGAAAAATTATTGTCATTATTAGATAATTGCTTTTTAGGCTTCTTCAGGCTGAGAGACGCTTAAATTCATCTTCTAGCTAGTCACTTTTTTTTAACTGAGCAAAACTTAAACAAATGAACTTTTATCAACAAATTATACCAAATAAAAAAAATATCAGAAGTTTTATGATTTTTGCATTTATAGGTCAGTGGTTATAGCTATTATTAGATGGTGGCTTTTTGGCTGTTTCCGGCTGAGAGACGTCTGCTCAAATTAGCTGTTTTTAAACAGTCCAATTTCTTAAAAATATATGAACTTTTATCAACAAATCTCTAATAATTACATTAACCTGTGATGCTTTCCAAGCTGGGAAAGCAATTTCTGACTCCAGCATGTGTGGTCCATAATTCAAGTCAAGTCAAAGTCAAATTTATTTATATAGCCCTTAATCACAAAAATGTCTCAAAGGACTGCACAGGATTACAGTTACAAAATTACACAATGACCTGATCTTAAACCAATTCATTGTCATTCTATGTCAATGGTTTTTTTGGGTGGTGGTTAACATGCACGCCCTCAGTTCAAGAATCATGGGTTCAATCCCAGCCACCACAAACCTCCTTACCCAGAGCCTGCATTGCCCCATAATGCCTGGGGGGGGGGCACTATTATTTGAAAATGACTTTTCTGACCTCCTCAGGCTGTTTTACACTCTCAGTCAGACTTTTCAAAAACTTTGCATAACTCAAAAAGATTATTTGTTTTTTCCAAATCCCCATATAATATAGAACATTTTGAAGTTTTCCAACCCAGGAAAGCAATTTTAATGATTCTATCATGCATGGTTCAAAAGTCATTGTCATTATTAGATTATGGCTTTTTTGAAGGTTTCAGGCAGAGACACGCTCAAAAATATCCTTTTTAGATTGCCAATCACACTTTTTAAAAACTTTGCAAGAGTCAAAAAAGTTTTTTTTTTCACCGTATGGCCCAAAAAAATAAATTCAGAATATTTTCCTTCCAGGGAAAGCAAGTTTTATGATTCTAACAGAAATGGTTGAAAAATTATTGTCATTATTAGATAATTTCTTATTTTGGCTTGGTCAGGCTGAGAGACACTTAAATTCACCTTCTACCAGTCCCATTGTTTTTAAACTGAGCAAAGCTAAAACAAATTAACTTTTGTCAACAAATCTCTACCAAAAAAAAAAAAAAAAATCAGAATTTTTATGATTTTTGCATTTATGGTTCAAAAGTCATTGTCATTATTAGATTATGGCTTTTTAGAAGGTTTTAGGCAGAGACACGCTCAAAAATACCCTTGTTAGATTGCCAGCGGTGTTCCCTCTAAGCTGCACGTGTGTGCAATTGCGCACTGCTCGCACATTCTCAGTGCACAAGAAAATCTAGCTAGCGCACAAAAATGAGGGCCCAAAATTACTAATTAAGAAGTGACTTAAGTCAAAGTTACAGTACATGAAGGTAAAAATACACGGGTTCCCCTGACGTTGTGTCCTAAATGCGGTATTTTAAAGTTAATGTCAAACGAAGTTGAAAAGTAAAGTCAGTAAAGTTTGTCGAGAACCGGCTTCTTCGGCTCGGCTCACTGAAAGAAACCGGCTCTTCAGGTTGTTTTTGCTTCTTTAATCCCAACATGACCAAATATTATGTAACATTATGCACAAAATGACTTAAAGTAATGGAGGAATAGAACAAAAAAGAAAAAAATACCAAAATGAAAAAAGTAGTGAAAAACTGAGAAGAAAGAAACAAAAAGAAGATATAAAAAAGAATGAAAAATTAAGAAAACAGCCAAAAATAAAGTAAAGTAAGAAATGTAGGAAAAAAGTAAACAGAAAACAAAAAGAAAAAAGTAACAGCTCAGAAAAAAATAAACACAATGTGATTTTTTTAAAGGAATTTAAAAAAAAAGTAGAAAAAAACATGGAAAAAGAAGAAAAAGTTTGTGTTGGATTCAAATAATTTCCAATTATATCAAGTGAATCTTGTTGCCATCATTGTACTTCCACTAAAAAATGTGATTACGTACAGTTCTGTATCTTACAACCGACTAAATAAGCCCCCAAACATGTTAATATTATGCGACAAAATATATCAGGATCAGGAAATAAAAAGAAATGGGTATCTTGTGAAAGAATTGTAAGAATTGTAAGAACAAACAACGTTTGCAATAGTACATGAGTTAATTAATTCAAAAGAAAATGTAACTTGATGTCAAGTTTTGGACATGTTTGATAATTAATTATCTTGCCACACTTGGGATTGTAGTTACTCACTGTTGTTTCAAGCGTTGCTCACCGACTTTGTGTGAACGCTCAGACCTGTGGAAAATTAGAGGGAACATTGATTGCCAGTCACACTTTTTAAAATCTTTGCAGGAGTCAAAAAGTTAATTTTTTTTCAACATACGGCCCCAAAAAAAATAAATTCAGAAGATTTCCTACCCAGGAAAGCAAGTTTTATGATTCTAACTTAAATGGTTGAAAATGTATCGTTATAATTGGATAATTGCTTTTTTGGCTTCTTCAAAGTGAGAGATGCAAAAAATCAACTTCTAGTCTAGTCACATTTTTTTTAAAATTTGTAAAACTAAAACAAATTAACTTTTGTCAACAAATCTCCACCAAATCTGAACAAATATAAGATCAAATATCAGATCAAGATTTATGATTCTAGCTTGTATGGGTCAAAGGTTAGTCAAGTCCAGTCAAGTCAAATTTATTTTTATAGCCCTTAATCACAAAAATGTCTCAAAGGACTGCACAGGATTACAATGACACAATTACCTGATCTTAAACAAACATGCGGGCAAGGAACAACTCAAAACCTCAGCGTGAGGAAAAAGAGACACCTTGAGAAGGGACCTCACAAGTGGTATCCCCCTTTCAGGATGACCAGGGTAATTTACATTTAACATTACAGTACACAAACATAGTAAACACTAGGTAACATGTTGAAAATTTGTCCGGAAAGGTTATTGTTATTCTTAAATTATGGCTTTTTGGCTGTTTCATCTGATATATGTCTGCTCAAATTCACTGATTTTAGAGAGTCCAATTTTATTAAAACTCTATGAACTTTTATCAGCAAATCCCCAATAATTACATAATCTTTTGATGCTTTCCAAGCTGGGAAAGCAATTTCTGCCTCCAGCATGTATGGTCCAAAATTCATTGTCATATGACATTGATTTTCTGGGTGGTGGTTGGACATAGTTGATGTTTAACCTGCAGGGAATCATGGCTTCAATCCGAGCCAACGCAAACTTCCCCACACAGAGCCTGCATTCCCTCATGGTGCCTGCAGGGGTCATTATCATTAGAAAATAGTTTTTCTGGCCTACTCCGGCTTATATACATTCAAAATGGACCATTAAGACTTTTTAAAAACTTTTTATGGCTCAAAAAGTTGAAATTTTTCTCCAAATCCCCATTTATTGTAGAAATTTCTGAAGTTTTCCAATCCAGGAAAGCAAGTTTCATGATTCTAAAATCTATGGTTCAAAAGATATTGTCGTTATTAGATTAGGCTTTTTTAAGGGTTTCAGGCAGAGAAAAAGTAGCCTCCCTCTGGCTTCGGATGGGGGGACGGGTCCTGACTGTTGTTTGTGCTTATGCACCAAATAGCAGTTAAGAGTACCCACCCTTCTTGGAGTCCCTTGCACCACTGTCTATATGTGCACTTGGCACCAGGACACCCTAGGCCGTAGTTTGGTGATCTACTTTTTAGTCGTTTCGTCAGACCTGCGGCCGCATGATCTGGACACTCGGGTGAAGAGAGGGGCGGAGCTGTCAACTGATCACCACCTGGTGGTGAGTTGTCTCCGATGTTGGGGGAAGATGCTGGTCCGACCCGGCAGACCCAAGCGTGTTGTGAGGGTCTGCCGAACGGCTAGCAGAATCTCCTGTCATAAGAAGTTTCAATTCACACCTCCAGCAGAGCTTTGCCAATGTCCCAATGGAGGCGGGGGACATTGAGTCCGAGTGGACCATGTTCCGCGCCTCCATTGTCAAGGCAGCTGATCGGATGTGTGGCCGTAAGGTAGTAGGTGCCTGCCGCGGCGGCGACCCTCAGACCCGTTGGTGGTCACCGGCGGTGAGGGATGCTATTAAGCTGAAGAAAGAGTCTTATCGGGCCTTCCTGGCCTTTGGGACTCTGGAAGCACCTGGCAGGTATCAGCTGGCCAAGCGGAATAGGGCTCCGGCACTTGCTGAGGAAAAAACTCGGGCATGGGAGGAGTTTGGCAAGGCCATGAAAGGCCACTTCCGAACGGCTTCGAAAAGTTCTGGTCCACCATTCGGCGTCTTAGTGGGGTGAAGCGGTGTACCATCGACAATGTGTATAGTGGCGATGGGGCGCTGCTGACCTCGACCCGGGACGTTGTGAATCAGTGAGCAGAGTACTTTGAAGACCTCCTCAATCCCACCGACACGTCTTCCTCTGGGGAAGTAGAGCCAGAGGACTCTGAGTTGGGCACTCATATCTCTGGGGTTGAAGTCACTGAGGTGGTCAAAAAGCTCCTCGATGGCAGGGCCCTGGGGTTCGATGAGATCCACCCGGAGCCATTAAAGCTCTGGATGTTGTGGGCGTGTCATGGTTGACATGCCTCTGCAACATCGCGTGGACATCGGGGATAGTGGCTCTGGACTGGCAGACTGGGGTGGTGGCTCCCCTCTTTAAGAAGGGGGACCGGATAGTGTGTTCCCACTACAGGGGAATCAAACTTCTCAGCCTCCCTGGTAAGGTCTCTTCAGGGGTACTGGGGAGGAGGGTCCGCCTGGAGGTCAAATCTCGGATTCAGAAGGAGCAGTGTGGCTCTCTCAAGGTTGGGGATGAGATCTTACCCTAAGTGGAGGAGTTCAAGTATCTTGGGGTCTTGTTCACGAGTGAGGGTAAGACGGAACGGAAGATCAACAGACTGGTCCGTGCAGCTCCTGCCGTCATTCAGACCCTGTACTGGTCCGTTGTGGTAAAAAGGGAGCTGAGTCGAAAGGCAAAGCTCTTTATCTACCGGTCGATCTACGTTCCTACCCTCACTTATGGTCATGAGCTGTGGGTTATGACCGAAAGAACACAAGTGGCTGAAATGAGTTTCCTCCGAAGGGTGTCTGGGTTCTTCCTTAGAGATAAGGTGAGAAGCTCAGTCATCTGGGAGGGACTCTGTGTAGACACTGCTACTCCGCATTGACAGGAGCCAGTTGAGGTGGCTGGGCATCTGATAAGGATGCCTCCTGGACGCCTCCCTTGGGAGGTATTCCGGGCATGTCCCACCGGCAGGAGGCCCCGGGGGCGACCCAGGACATGCTGGAGAGACTATGTCTCTAGGCTGGCCTGGGAACGCCTCAGGATCACGTCGGAAGAGCTGGAAGAAGTGGCTGGGGATAGGGACGTCTGGGCTTCCCTGTTAAGGCTGCTGCCCCCGACACCTGACCCCGGATAAGCGGAAGACAATGGATGGATGAATGGATGATGGGACTCTTTGAAGGCATTAAAACTGAACCCCGCCTCCCATGCATATGAATGTCCAGGAGTGTTCTGCAGTCCCCCGAACTATGAATAGGCCATCAACACTGACCTGTGGATTGTTATCAATTGGAAAAACAGCCCCATCGGATCGTTCGCAGCTGGGACAACCCTTAAAGGAATCACTTATGAGAATTAAAAATATCAGAGCAACTTTTTGGGCATCACAGTTTGCTAATTAAATAATCCAAGTTATGCAACAGCATATAGCGAGTAGTTCTTCCTTAATCAACAGCTTAGCCAAGCTTCCATGAATGGGGCAAGGCAGTGGTGCGGCAACACGAGCCCAACAAAAGCACTTACTGCAGAAATAGTTTTAGTCAGTGCTTCCAGTGTTAACCAAAATAAAAATAAAAAAAAGATAGAATGTAAGACAATGGAAAACCCTGCAGTAATTGAAATAATTTTGAGATAGATATTTTCACTTTTGGACATCTGAAGCTTGTCACAAAAGAAGAAATGTTCATTTCTGAAATGCCGTCAAAGTCAACAGAAATACCCGAAGAACCACTAATGAGTGCTTTAGTCGGAGCAATTTTGGTGACAAATTAGCCAAATGGTATTGAAATAAAACAAAACCATACAAAAAGGAATGATTTGGGTTTTTCCTTGCTGGAGAACCTCTACAAAAGCCATTTGATTTGGTTCTGCTCAAAGCTCATGTCTGTGTGATAATGCCCCGTAAAGTAGCACTTACTATTGCTCAATTCCAAGTAAGTAGTAAAGTTGTGTGAAAAAAAACAGACTGGTGGGCACAATGGTCCTCCAGCTAACTAGCGGTGTAGCATGTATTCATGGTATTTTTAAAGGCATTGAAACCCAACCCACCCCCTATGCAATTAAATGTCCTCTGGTGGGCAAAGTCAGGGGTGTTCTGCAGTCCCCGGCAATGAATAGGCCAACAACAACCACCAGTGAATTTGTTAACTATTGGAGAAACTCCTATTCGGATCATTCACCACTGAGACAACTCCAAAAGGAAGCACTTTCTTCACCAAATCCCAACTAAAATTCAACAAGTTCTATGATTCTAGCATGCATGGTTCAAAAGTTATTTTTATGATTAGATTATGGCTTTTTTGAGCGTTTCAGGCAGAAAGACACTCAAAAATGCCCTTTTTTAGCCTGCCAGTCACACATTTTTTTGTCAGGGACCAGAACAGACTCTCGGATCCAAAAGCATTAGTTTCAGAGTTTTTATTTGAAAGAGTTGTTGGAGGCGGCTTGGGACGTCGGCGCTTGTTGGTCGTCAGCCTCTTCGAGCGGAATGGCAGCTCCATGACGGGAGACGGAAGGTGCAGCTTAGCCGGTAAGTCGGTGGCCAGGGCGGGAGAGTAGGTCGCAAAACGTGGAACGAAAATAGGTCAAAAAACGAGAGGCAGGCATGAATCAGGCAAGAGAAGTCCTGGGTACCTTGTAGTCTGGAGAAACACTCAGGGATACGAAGAGTACACTCGAACGTCCATCTCTGGACGCAGACAGCTTAAGTGGAGAACGTCAGCTAATCAGGAAGTGCGCTCCAGCACGCCAAACGATTGCCCCAGGTGGCTCCACTTAGGCAATCACGACAGAAACCCCCCTTCAAGGGATGGCTCCAGAAGTCCCCCCCCCCAAAAAAATTAATCCAAGACACGTCACAGAGAAACACAGACAATCCAAAGGAACAAAAAGTCACAGGCAAGTCACAAGTAATCCCAAAAAATATGTCACCGATAATCCAGAACTGTGCGTCCAGTAGTCCTTCGACGAGCCACAGAACGTCCACTGATACCACACCGGCGATCCCCAGGAACAGATAAACAATCTGCCGGTTAGAACAGAAAAAAAACCCCACAGGTAAACAGAAAAATATGTTACAGCACAGTACCTCTCAGAATTCCTCTGAATGGATGGACACCCCATCGTCAGCATCCTGAGGGGCGGCAGAGGGTGGGTCCGCAGGTGGAAGAGTCGGCGTATTGGACCCACGAGGACGACCACGGCGCGGCGCTGGTTGGTCTGGATGTAGTGGATAGAACTCCGCCACGAGAGATCGGTCCAGGATCTGCCGGGTGGGGACCCATGACCTCTCCTCTGGACCATATCCTTCCCAGTCGACCAAGTACTGGAAACCCCGACCCCTGCGTCGGGAGCGGAGCAGGCGACGCACAGTGTAGACAGGTTCCCCGTCCAGAAGGCGCAGAGGAGGGGAGGATGCGGTTCGGGTGCCAACGGGCTCCGGCTGACGGGCTTGATCCGGGAGACATGAAACGTGGGGTGCACTCTCATAGACCTTGGTAGGCGGAGACGGACTGCTGAGGGGTTGATAATTCTTTCTATGGGGAACGGGCCTAGAAATCGAGGAGCCAGTTTCCTCAACTCAACCCTCAGTGGCAGATCAGCGGATGAAAGCCAAACACTCTGGCCCACATGGTAGTTCGGAGCAGGACTCCTCCGTCGATTAGCCCAGACTAAATGAGACTTGCCTGCCCGGAGGAGTGCGGCCTGGGCACGAGCCCAGGTTCGTCGACAGTGCCGTGCGTTAGCAGTAGCTGACGGGCAGGAGGCTTCCACTTCCTGGCTAGGGAACATAGGAGGTTGGTAGCCATACACGCACTGGAAGGGGGACATTTCCGTGGAGGAGCTAACCAGAGAATTGTGGGCATACTCCACCCATGTCAATTGCCGGGCCCAAGACAACGGTTCAGACCATACAGCGGAGTGCTGTTTCCAGATCCTGGTTAAATCGCTCTGACTGACTGTTGGACTAAGGGTGGAACCCCGATTAGAGGCTGACTGAGGCTCCCAGCAGACAGAAGAACTCCTTCCAAAAAACGGACGAGAACTGGGGACTCCGGCCTGAGACAATATCCTGAGGGATGCCATGGAGGCGGAATACGTGTTGCTGAACTGCCAGCGCGGTTTCCTTGGCGGAGGGGAGCTTGGTTAATGCCACGAAATGGACCATCTTGCTGAACCGGTCCACATTGGAAAGTACAGCCGTCATCCCCTCAGATACTGGCAATCCCGTCACAAAGTCCATGGCGATATGGGACCACGGCGGGGAACCGGCAGAGGATGTAATAGGACGTTGGTGAGAGGCTTTGTTCTGGGCACACACTTGACAGGCTGACACATATTCCCGTACATCTTTAGCCATGGAAGGCCACCAGAGATGTCGGGACAAGAAACTGTGGGTCCGAGCCGACCCCGGGTGGCAAGACAGGCGAGAATCGTGCCCCCATTGAAGGACCTTAAGGGTTCGGGGATGAATAGTCGACCCTCGGGACAGGAGCTGGAACCGGCTTGATCAGGCAGCGCCTCTCTGACTCGGGCTTCAATATCCCAGGAAACAGCCGCTACCATGCGGGAAGCCGGGAGAACCGTCGCAGGGCCCTGAGGTAGCTCGTCGGGCTTCTGGAATTGCCGGGAGAGGGCGTCGGGCTTCATGTTCATGCTATACGACAGGGTAAAATTAAAACGGGTAAAGAACAGGGACCAACGTGACTGACGTGGGTTTAGTCGCTTGGCCGATCTAATACATTCCAAATTCTTGTGGTCTGTCCAAACTATGAACAGCACAGTTACCCCCCTTTAACCAATGCCGCCATTCCTCCAGGGCTAGCTTGACGGCCAACAACTCACGATCCCCCACATCTTAGTTGCATTCGGCCAGGGATAACCGCCGGGAAAAGAAGGCGCACGGATGCATCTTCTGGTCCTTGTTCGACCGCTGGGACAGGACGGCACCCACTCCCACATCTGAGGCGTCCACCTCCACTACAAGTTGGCGTGCGGGGTCAGGTACCTGGAGTAAAGGAGCCGTAGAGAAATGGTTCTTTAGACAGTTGAAAGCCTCATTGGCCGCGGGGGACCACCGGAATGGCTCCTCAGGGCTGGTGAGAGCCGTGAGGGGAGCTGCCACCGAGCTGTAGTTCCTTATGAACCTCCGGTAAAAGTTGGCAAATCCTAGGAATTGTTGAAGTTTCTTGCGAGACTTCGGGACAGGCCAAGAGGTAACGGCTGATACCTTGGCAGGGTCCATCTGAAGGCTCCCCTCCGACACAATGTAGCCCAGGAACGAAACAGTCTCAGCATGGAACTCGCACTTCTCCGCTTTAACAAATAGAGAGTTCTCCAGGAAACAACGGAGAACGAGCTGAACATTCTTTTGGTGCTCCTCAAGGGACTTCGAAAAAAATCAAAATATCATCCAGGTACACAAATCCAAAGCGATTGAGCACATCTCGTAAAATGTCATTAATCAAAGATTGGAAAACGGCGGGGGCGTTGGTTAACCGGAATGGCATTACCAGGTACTCGTTGTGGCCGGTGGGTGTGTTGAACGCCGTTTTCCACTCATCTCCCTCCCGGATTCGGACTAAATGGTAGGCGTTTCGCAGGTCAAGCTTAGTGAAGATCGTGGCCCCCTGTAGAAGTTCAAAAGCAGAGGCAAGCAGTGGCAAAGGATAGCGATTTTTAACTATGATGCCATTAAGCCCTCGATAGTCTATACAGGGTCGGAGTGACCCGTCCTTCTTTCCGACAAAGAAGAACCCTGCCCCCGCTGGAGAAGAGGAGGGCCGAATAATACCAGCCGTCAAGGCATCAGAAATGTACTCCTCCATAGCCTCCCTCTCGGGAACTGACAAGGAGTAGAGACGGACCCTGGCAGAAGGTCAATCGCGCAGTCGTAAGGTCTATGAGGCGGTAGGGAAGAGGCCTGAGCTTTACTGAACACTTCCCGTAGGTGGTGATAACAAACTGGGACAATGGAAAGATTGGGTAGAGCCCTTGTAGAAGAAGAACGATCAGGGTAAGGAGCGGCCCGCAGACAGGTTTGGTGACAGTCCATGCCCCATTCCAGTATCAACCCAGTACGCCAGTCAAAGTGGGGGTTGTGTTGAACCAATCATGGATGACCCAGAACGAGGGGTGGCTCTGGGAGTGAAGTAAATGGAATCGGATCTTCTCTCGGTGATTTCCAGACAACTGTAATTTTATGGGTTCTGTTATTTGAGACATGGTGCCTAACAGGTGACCATCTAAAGCCCGGGCTGACACCGGATTAGGAAGGGGTTTAACAGGTATCCCCAATTCGAGTGCGAGGGACAGATCAAGGATATTAGCTTCAGCGCCAGAATCGATCAGGGCATGTAAGGACTGAGATGAACCGGAAAGAAGGAAATGGGCCGGTCTATCAGTCTTGGGGCACGAAACTAAAGCTGAGCCCTATGTCTGACGAGTGTTGGCTTTTAACGGGCAATTGACCACCCTATGACCTTCGCCGCCGCAGTAAAAACAAAGCCGTTCGGAACGCCTTCACTGGCGTTCTTCGACCGAGAGGGAAGTACGATCCACCTCCATCATCTCATAGGATGTGGTGGACGTGGTTGAGGGGTTCGGTACATTACTTGCTTCTTGAACTGGCCTGGTGACGAATCGGCTGGGACTTCCCCTCTCCCGGCATCTCGCCTGAACCCTAAGGTTGATCCGGGCGGTCAAGTCGATAGCTTCGTCAAGTGTTGCCGGAGGAGCGTGGGATACTAATTCATCCTTGAGGTAACCGGCCAAACTGTGGAGGTAGGCGTCGACCAGCGCCTCTTCATTCCAGTGACTTTGGGCTGCTAGCGTACGAAAGTCGATCCAATGGAACGTCTCCCCTGGCGGATGTTCATGATCGAACGGTCGGCGTCGGCCGACGAGGAACCAGAGTCAAAAACCTTGGTCTTTTCCTGGGCCAGGAGATTAAAGGAGGTGCATGCCGTCGCCCCCTCATTCATATGCGGCCGTTCCCCAAAGGCGGGCTCTTTCAGACGAATGATTTATCACATAAGCCACTTTCGCCGCTTCGTTCGCAAAATTCCAGGGCTGGAGGTCAAATATCAGTCGACAATTTACAAGGAAGGGGCGGATCAGGGCGGGGTCTCCACAGAATTTCTCCGGCGAACCCACTCGTGGTTCAACAATGCCGGTGCCGAACTGATCGGGAAGGGGCGGAGTCGGATTTCCTGGCCGGGTAGTTGACGAAGTGTTGCTTTGCCCTGATGATGTTGTTTGCTGTGGAAACATACCGGGAAAACTTGCCCAGTGTTGCTGGTGCTGCTCGAACAAGTGCTGGTGTCGTTGTACTTGCTGAACCAGGGTGGACACATCATGGGCCATTTGCTGTACCGCGCCTTCGGTGTGGAGTAGGCGCTGTAACGCGGATTGCTGCTCGGCATTTCCGCATTCTCAGGAGGGGAGAGAAACCTCCGCTGGATCCATGTTATGGTTCGAGTGTTCTGTCAGGGACCAGAACAGACTCTCAGATCCAATAGCGTTTCAGAGTTTTTATTTGAAAGAGTTGTTGGAGCCGGCTTGGGACGTCGGCGCTTGTTGGTCGTCAGCCTCTTCGGGCGGAATGGCAGCTCCGTGACGGGAGACGGAAGGTGCAGCTTAGCCGGTAAGTCGATGGCCGGGGCGGGAGAGTAGGTCGCAAAACGTGGAATGGAAATAGGTCAAAAAACGAGAGGCAGGCATGAATCAGGCAAGAGAAGTCCTGGGTACCTTGTAGTCTGTATAAACATTCAGGGATACGAAGAGTACACTCGAACGTCCATCTCTGGACGCAGACAGCTTAGGTGGAGAACGTCAGCCAATCAGGAAGCGCGCTCCAGCGCGCCAAACGATTGCCCCAGGTGGCTCCACTTAGGCAATCACGACATTTTTTAAAGTTCGCATAATTCAAAAAGTTGAACTTTTTGCACAAAATCCCTGTTAATTATTAAAGAATCAGAAAATTTCTAACCTAAAAAAGCAAGTCATATGATTCTAGCGTGCATGGTTCAAAGGTTGTTGTCATTATTAAATTATGGCTTTTTTTGAGCGTTTTAGTTTGAGAACGCTCAAAAACTTTTAGCGTGTCTGTCACACATTTTTCAAACTTGATTATCTCAAAAGGTTGAACTTTTTTCACCAACTCCCTACTAAATATAGAACATTTCGGAAGATTTCCACCCCAAGAAAGCAAATGTTATGATTCTAGAATGCATGGTTCATAAGTTATTGTAAAAATTAGATTATGTTTTTTTTTAGTATTTCAGATGAGGAAATGCTCAAAAATGCCCTTTTTGGACTGCTTGTCACACTTTTTAAAACTTTGCATAACTAAAAAAGTTAACTTTATTCACAAAATCCCCACTAAATGTAGAAAATTCAGAAGATTTCCAACCTATGAAAACAAATTTGATGATTTTGATATCCATGGTCCAAAAGTTATTCTACATTATTAATTTATGGCTTTATTGAGCATTTTAGACGGTGAGTCGCTTAAAAATGCTCTTTTTAGCGTGCCAGTCACATTTTTTTATAACTCTAAAAGTTTAACTTTCTCCACTTGATATAACAAATTCAGAAGATTCCCAACCCAGGAAAGCAAGTTTTTTGATTGTAGTATTGATGGTTCAAAATGTATTGTAATTATTAGATTGTGTCTTTTTTGAGCGTTTCAGGCAGAGAGACGCTAAAAAATTCCCCTTTTGGACTGCCAGTCATGCTTTTTCAAAATGTTGCATAACTCAAGAATTAAAACTTGTTTCACCAAAACCGCACTAAATTTAGAAAATTCATAAGATTTCCAACCCGGGAGAGCAAGTTTTATGATTCTAGCATGCATGGTTCAAAAGTTGTTGTCATTATTATTTCATGACTTTTTGGAAAGTTTCTGACAGAGAGACATTCAAAGATTTCCATTTTAGACTGCCAGTTACACTTTGTAAAACTTAGCATCACTCAAAAAATTTTACTTTTTTCACCAAAGCCTTGCTAAATATAAAAAACGAGATGATTTCCAACCTAGAAAAGCAAGTTGATGATTCAAAACTTTTTGTCAATATTAGATTATGGCTTTTTTTGAGCGTTTCAGGCGAAGAGCCCTTTTTGGCCTGCCAGTCACACTTTTTCAAAACTTTGCAAAACTTAAATAACTTTAGTTTTTGTTTCTACCAAGTCCCCACAAAATATCGAAAGATCAGGTGATTTTGATAATGGCGGCACACATGGACGCAGCGGCTCTCAGCTCTTCAGCTAATTTTCTACTTATTACCGTCCTTTTGTCTTTTTTGCTTTCTTTTTCTGGACACATGCTTGGGCAATAATACTTATAGTCGGAAGGAACTTATACACTTGGGTCTGCGTCTGAATTTCGACTTTTTATATTACCTTTGATATCCCGCAAGAAAGTGGCCAACTCACTTACAAAGCGGCAGAGACGGCATAGGGATAGCAAACAAAAATGGGGCTGTCGCTCGGGCCATGGTGCCAAGCTAAGGGAGCTACATCAGAGAACAACATGAACATGATGGATTTGTGAATAATTCCACCAATAATTCTTCTTTGATCTTGCCTGTCAACCGACGCCTGAGACTCAACACGCCCGAACGGCGATATCTTGTGACGATTTCGACAAAGTTGAAAAATTCAGCACAGCTAAAATTTGATTTTAATATTAGATCACTTGCTCCCAAAGCTCTTCTTGTTTGTAATCTTGTTCATGATCACAAACTTAACCTGATTGGTCGGTGTAACACTTGGTTGAGACCGGATGAGTTTTTACCATTAAAGAGGCTTCTCCTCAAGACTACGTGAGCTGTCATGTAGCACGCTCTTTAAAGATTGGTGGCGGTGTTGCATTTATTTCTGAAAAAATACTCAAACTTACTCCCGTACCTCTAATAATTTTAAGGCGTTTGAGGCTCTTGTCATGCGGTCCTCTTTAATGTCAATTTATGTGCTGTGGAATGCTCTGCCTCCGGTGATAAGATCTGCAACCTCAGTGAAAGTTTTTAAATCTAGACTTAAGACACACTTCTATTCAAAAGCTTATGATTGATGCCCACCTCATATTTTGTATTGTCCTGTCTTTTTCCGACTGTCTGGCTGGTGGTGACATGAAGGAGGACGATTTGAGATGAGTCAGCGGACCAGCGTCTGACCTGAAGCATGTCAATGCCTGCATCGTCCAGCCGGCAGAGATGGGAAGCTGCGTCGTTGCTGTTATGGACTGTTTGGACTAGTTTACGGGCTTGAGGCGTCGTTTCTGTCATGCAATTCCCGGACAAACTTCAACATGTTACCTAGTGTTCTCTTTCATTGATGTTTACTATGTTTGTGTACTGTAACTCCACCCTGCTCATACTTGAAGGTTGGATTGCCACTCGTGAGGCCCCTTCTCAAGGTTTCTTTGTTCCTCACGCTGAGGTTTCGAGTTTTTCCTTGCCCACATGTTCGTTTAAGATCAGGCGATGGTGTAATTGTAATCCTGTGCAGTCCTTTGAGACATTTTTGTGATTAAGGGATATACAAATAAATGTGACTTGACTTGACTTGACATGTAGTAACTTTTTATCGCGCACCAAGACCTTACTCAGTTTTCTTAGATGAATTCTCGGAACTGTTGTCTGACCTAGTAACCTATGCAGACAAAATAATAATTATGGGGGACTTTAAAATTCATATGAATTCCCCACTCAGTTCACTTACTGTTGCGTTTCAGTCTCGATACATTTGGTTTTAATCAACTGATTGATTTGCCGACTCATAAAGATGGAAACACGCTAGACTTGGTTCTGACTCGAGGAGTTTCGACCTCAAACGTGACGGTGTTACAGTGTACTACCGTGATTTCTGATCATTATTCAGTTACATTTGAGGTGCTGGCTAAATGTTGTATTAAAAAACTAAATGATTTAGCGGACGCAATAAAATAGTTTCTGAGCTCTGTGTTCTTCTTTCAGGAGTAGTTGCATTGTTGCCTTTACATAAAGGCTCTATTGACTCACTCATGAATGAGTTAAAGCTATCCTGGCCAGGTCCTGGTTTCCGTAGCGCCCTTACGCCTTTAATATCGACCTAAATGTCGCACACCTTGGCTAACTGATGAAACTAGATCACTAAAACAAAACTGCAGGATATCTGAAAGAAAATGGCGCACTACCAAGCTTGAGGTTTTCCGTCAAACCTGATGCGACAGCTTGTTAAAGTATAAAGCAGCCTATTTTTCGAAGGTGATTGCTTCACAAAAGAATAACCCCAAATCCTTTTTGACACTGTTGCATCGCTAACAAGGCAACAGATTATTCCAGATAGTTCCATCCATTCAGCCCATGACTTTATGGTCTTCTTTAATAAGAAGATTAAACACACACGGAAATAGATATCTAAGGACCATTTAATAATGTCACGTATTAAAGGTCTGCAAATTCTAGATGCGTGACATGGTGGCTCCTCAGGGATTTTTTTTCCCAGTTTAGTGATCTGTCACTTGATAATCTTAAACAGGTGGTGAATACGGCCAAACCAACTACTTGCCCGTTTGACCCGCTTCCGGGTTTGCTAATTAAAGGTCTTTTTTGGGGTCCTTGGACCATCAGTTCTAAATATTATAAACATATCACCCTCCTCAGGTGTAGTTCCAGCGGCTTTTAAGTCATGCAGGTTTTAGATCAGGGGATGGTGTGATAATAGTCTATGTTCTGCAGTAATCTGTTGTCCGTGCATCTCTTTGAGACTCTTTGTGATTAAGGACTATACAAATAAACATTACTTCACTTAACAAGTTTTCCCACCATGGAAAAAGAGTTTGATTATTCTAGCATGCATGGTTCAAAAGTTATTTTAATTATTAGTTTATGAAGGTTTGGAGTGTTTCAGGCGGAGAGTGTTGTGGATTGTTGGAGTCGGCTTGACATAAGGAGAACGCTGATGAGGATAATTAAACAAGCTCTCCCTCTCACGCCAAGACTCCTTGCATCTTGTGTTACATATTGTGGGGCATACTGCTCGGGCTGCTCCACGATACGAGTCGCTTAAAAATGCCCTTTTTAGCATGCCAGTCCCACTTTTTAAAATTTTACATAGCTTAAAAAGTTGAACTATTTTTCAATAAATTTCCACTAAATATAGAATATTCATAAGATTTCTAACCCGGGAAAGCAAGTACAGTGGCTTGAGAAACTATTTGGCCCCCAGACCTTTGTGACCTTTTGCCACATTTTAGACTTCAAACATAAAGATATAAAACTGTAATTTCTTGTGATGCATCAACAATAAGTGGGACCCAATCTTGAAGTGAAACACACTTTATTGGATCTTTTAAACTTTAATAACAAATAAGAAACGAAAAAGTGGTGGTGCAAAATTATTAAGCCCCATTGATTTATTATTTTGTAGCGCCACCTTTTACAGCGATTATGGCTGAAATTCGCTTGGGGTATGTCTCTATCCATCTTCACATTAATCTTAACCATCTTCCCTGTTTCTGCTGAAGAAAAGAAGGCCCACCACCATGTTTGACTGTGGGGATGGTGTGTTAAGGGTTGAGATGTGCTTCTTTTACGCCATACATAATGTCTTGCATTGTTGCCAAAAAGTTCAATTTTGGTCTCATCTGACCAGAGCAACTTCTTCCACATGTTTGGTGTGTCTCCCAGGTGGCTTGTGGCAGACTTTAAACGACACTTTTTATGGATATCTTTAAGAAATGTCTCCTTCTTGCCACTCTTCCATAAAGGCCAGATTTGTGCAGTATACGACTGATTGTTGTCCTATGGACAGATTCTCCCACCTCAGCTGTAGACCTCTACAATTCATCCAGAGTGATCATGGGCCTCTTGGCTGCATCTCTGATCAGTTTTACCGTTGTATGAGCTGAAAGTTTATATATATATATATATATATATATATATATATAGTCTTGTTCGAAGACAAATCTCTGTCCCAGTCTCAGGTGTTTTGCGGACCCCATCAGGTTTTCTTCCAGAATGGTCCTGTATTTGGCTCCATCCATCTTCCCATCAATCTTAACCTTCTTTCCTATCCCTGCTGAAGAAAAGCAGGCCCAACCCATGATGCTGCCACCACCATGTTTGACTGTGGGAATGGTGTGTTGAGGGTGATGAGCTGTGCTGCTTTTACGCCAAACATAATGTCTTGCATTGTTGCCAAAAAGTTAGATTTTGGTCTCATCTGACCAGAGCACCTCCTTCCTCATGTCTGGTGTGTCTCCCAGGTGGCTCGTGGCAAACAACACTTTTTATGGACATCTTTCAGAAATGGCTATCTTCTTGCCACTCTTCCATAAAGGCCAGATTTGTGCAATATACGACTGATTGTTGTTCCACAGACAGATTCTTTCACCTCAGCTGTAGCCCTCTGCAGTTCATTCAGAGTAATCATGGGCCTCTTGGCTGCATCTCTGATCAGTTTTCTTGTTGTATTTAGGGGGACGGCCCGATCTTGGTAGATTTGCAGTGCTCTAATGCTCCTTCCATTTTAATCTTATTGCTTACACAGTGCTCCTTGGGATGTTAAAAGCTTGGGAAGTCTTTTTGTATCCAAATCCAGCTTTAAAATTCTCCACAACAGTCTCTTGGACCTGCCTGGCGTGTTCCTCGTTCTTCGTGATGCTCTTTGTGCTTTAAACAGACATTTAGATCAACATTGAATCATTCAGAGATCCTCACTGAACTTCTGGACAGAGTTTGCTGCACTTAAAGTAAAGGGGCTGAATAATTTTTCGTTTTTTTGTTGTAAAAAGTTTAAAATATCAAAGTGTGTTCTTTACAAGAAATTACAGTTTTATATCTTTATGTTTGAAGCCTGAAATGTGGCAAAAGGTCACAAAGTTCAAGGGGGCCAAATAGTTTCGCAAGCCACTGTATATGATCTTAGCATGTAT
Organism: Urocampus carinirostris; assembly: GCF_059441175.1. Taxonomy (NCBI): domain Eukaryota; kingdom Metazoa; phylum Chordata; class Actinopteri; order Syngnathiformes; family Syngnathidae; genus Urocampus; species Urocampus carinirostris. The sequence goes on from NC_142364.1 coordinate 35,039,205, forward strand.
GTTTCAAACGTTATTGTTATTATTAGATTATGTCTTTTTGGAGCGTTTCTGGCGGAGTGACGCTCAAAAAATACCCTTTTTAGACTGCCAGTCACACTTTTTCAAAACTGTGCAAAGCTAAAAACGTTGAATATTTTTCAACAAATCCCCACTAAATCTAGATTATGTCAAGAGTTGTCATTTGCCCTCACCTGCGCTCTTTCAGCACAACTGCCACTCATTCCTTAATTAGTCCTCTTCCTATTTAAACACGTCATTCTCATCCACTCCTTGTCAGTCTGTCACCGAACTTCCGCACGTGCAAGCCAAGCATTTTGGACTCCTGTTCTATTCGCGACCTGTTCCTGTATCTTGCTCGATTTCGTCCCATTTCCTGTATCGATCCCCTGTCCCTGGCTTCCCGATCGTCTTCGGTTACCTGACTTGTTCTCATCTCAGACTTCACACCGTCTCCCGTCCCGGCGGCCCGACTTGTTCCGATCTCCGACCACGCTCCTTTTCCCGTCCCGGCTACCCGACATGTTCCGATCTTCGACCACGCTCCGTTCTTCTGTCCCGGCTACCCGACTTGTTCCGATCTCCGACCACGATTTGTTCGCGAGGGCTTTCCGCTCCTCCTACCCAGCGAGCACCAGATCACAGACTTTTTCCTCCCGTCCCAACTTCCCCGATCCCTCAATAAAGCATTGTGTTCATCATTACACATTTGGGTCCACTGCTTGTATCGGTCGTGACAGAAAATTCAGAAGATTTCCAAACCGGAAAGGCTAGTTTTTTGATTTTAGTATGTTGTATGGTTTGTAATTTATTGTCAATAATGCATTGGATTGCAGCTTTTTGAGTGTTCCAGGCAGAGAGATCCACTAAAATGCCCTGTTTAGACTGCCAGTCACACTTTTTTAGAACTGCAAAGCTGAAAAAGTTGAAGATTTTTCAACAAATGGGCGTGTCAGATGAAACGTGACACAAGAAGTCACTCTGGTCAGGGGGACACAACACACTCTTCTGTTTCAACAGCAGGGCCCGACAGCTTTCACTGGTTTACCCCTGCCCCATCCTTTTACAACAGGATATGGCCTAGAGGGAGTAAAGAGTTTATAAAGAGGAGAGGCACACCTGTGGTGACTGGAGAGGGGTAAGAGGAAAAGGACTTTACTTGAACGAATTTAGTGCGGCCTGTGCTGTATGAATTGAACTATTTGGGTCAGGTCAAGTGAAGAGAGTCTGCTAAGAAGAAATTGTGTCAAAAGCGGCACTTATGTGGGGAAAGGTGAGAACGAAGAGAAAATTGGAATCTGGTGCAGTGAGGTCGTTGGTAATTTTGATGAGTGGATTTTTGTGGGGTTGCGTAGATGTAAACCAGACTGAAAGGGTTCAAATAAACTGTTGGTAGTGAAATGAGCATGAAGTTAAGAGGAGACTAATTTTGGATATGAATGCTAGGTTGGAGATGGGGCGGAGATTATTGAAGTATTTTGGGTTTTTTTCAGAATGGACGTGACAGTGGCAGTTTTTAGGGCCGAGGGCACAGTACCCGTGAAAAGTGAAGAATGGATAGTGGCATAAATGAGGGGAAGCAGAAAAGAAAAGCAGGATTCGACCAGGGATGAATGAATAGGGTAGAGTAAATATGTGGAGGGGTTGGATAAAGACATTAATTCAGATATTTCAGTGGTACTTGGTAGATGAAAGCAAGATCATGGATTACTGTATAGAGAAGGGGTTTAGCTGTTAAGGGAGGAGAAGGGTGGGAATTGAAGAACTGGCTGATGGAATTGATTTCGTCATTAGAAAATTGCATCAAAGAGTTGCAGGTGTCGTGGAGTGAAGATGGGGCGGTAAGGAGTGGGGAGGCAGTGTGGGTTCAAATCCAGCTCCAGACTTCCTCTGCGGAGTTTGTATGTTCTCCCCGTGCTTGCGTGGGTTTCCTCCGGGCACTCCGGTTTTCCCCCACATTCCAAAAACATGCATATCAGGTGAATTGGCCGGTCCAAATTGTCCCTAGGTGTGAATGAGCGAGTGAGTTGTCTGTCCCCGTGCGCCCTGCGATTGGCTGGCAACCAGTTCAGGGTGTCCCCTGCCTACTGCCCGATAGTTGCTGGGATTGGCTCCAGCACCCCCGCGACCCTACTGAGGATAAGCGGTGTAGCTGATGAGATGATATATATATATATATATATATATATATATATATATATATATGGGGGTGGGACACTATGCGTCCCCAGCAAAAATGATGCGTCTAGGACGCTGGGACGCGGGCAAACGAGAACACTGCTGTAGCCATGTTTTAAAGGCAGGTGGTTCTGAGGACTTCCACAAAAGCAGAGACCTCCGACAGGCTATCAAAGAGGCGAAGGCTAAAACATTATCCTGAATAACGAGAGATTGTCAGGAGACCTGCCAAAGATGGCTATGTGCGGTGATGTATTGATTTGTTTTCCTAAAATAGAGGAAATGCACCAAAAATATTATCGTCAATATTCAGTTAGTGTAGGACACGACCACAACATATAAGTTAAGTGACAAGGACTTTGAAAGCACCTGCTGCAATGTTCATCTCTTGAATTGGGAAACAATTTATGGAGGCTTGAATGGAGTCTGAAGAGCACCTTAAATTGAACTAGAGCTAGCCTTTCACAGCTGGTAGAGGTATTAATGGCTACAAGGGCTTTTTTCCAAAACTCTTGTGATAGGTTTACTTGTAATCAGTGCTCCTATTCAGCTTTTATCTTTAATAAGGTGCGTTCTTTGTTTTCACAGAAAAGAATATAGAGAGCAGAGATTGGACTATTAGGTGGATAAGTTGACGCGAGGGCAAAGTCAATCCCTGAGGGATTTGGGCTCTGTGGGAAGAATAATGTATGACTTCTAGCCAAGTCCCATAGCTAAAAAAAAAAAACTGAAAAAATCAGAACCATTCAAACCAAATGCTGTGCCTAATTGATCAAAATTTGCGAATACATTCTCAAAATATAATGCCTTGTTGCTCTAGTGTTTTAAACCGCCCATCTATCATAGGTGGTTTGTAAAGGTAGTTATTGCTGATGGGCGTGTTACCTTCGGCGGTGACAACCAACTGAACTTTTGTCTGATTTGAGACCATATTTCTAATGGACGTGCAACCAATGTACTAGTGGTAAACAGTGGAATAAGGGACTGATACATTACCACACGCCAACGCTGTCAGGGATGTAGAGCAAGAGACAGCCTCCAACCGAACCCAGTCACAGTCGGTTTGTGATGCGGAGAACCAGAGTTATTTCATATGTATTCGTGGCCTAATAGTAACCGAGGAAATTAGGAAAACCCAGCCCACCCACTGACCTAATTCGTTGCAATAAATTTTCGCTTGCTCTGGTTCGTTTGCCAGCCCAAACAAATGTTGAAACAATGGTATCAATAGATGCTAAAAAGTATCACGGAAGGAATACTGGGCGACATTGGAACAACACGATCATTTTTACCCTCCCCGCCAGAAAAAGTGGTAAGGGGTTCCATCTTTGTAGGTCTAACTTAACTGCAGATGTTAGAGTTACAATTCATTTTTTTTCACGCAGGGTGCGTACAGAAAGGTAAATGACTACACCCAGGTACCCAAATGCAGTATTTACCAAGCGCGGAAAGAAAAGGCGAGGGCCGAGTCGCGAAGAATGTGAGCCTCATATTTGACAGCACCAATGCTGTTGTCATTAGTGGATGCCAAAGCAACCGATTCATGTTGTTCGGAAACAAAACAGCTCTGCGAGTTTTTGTCTTGTGATTTCTCAGTTTGCATTCTTTAGGGGATTCTGTGTTATTCGACTTTAATGCCACAATGGGTAATTAATATTTGAACACCAGATTGCATAGATTCCACTGTGCAAAATAAATCTAAAAAAATTGACCTAACACTGGCATGATAGTTCATGTACTATTCGCCAATATTCCATTTTTTTTCCTGAATGAAAGGTTTTGGTACCGCTAGGAGGAACTAAATATCACACACTGCCCTTTACATTTCTTTAGCATAAAAAAGATTTAAACTGTTTTATATCTAACTTTTTTGGTATATTTTAATTGTATGTTCTGTGTTTTTCATTGTTAATGTGTTTGTATAAAGTTTATTCTTTTTTTCTTTTATCTCTCTTCTTTCCTTCCATTATCTGCTTCGCTTATCCTCAGTAGGGTCACAGGGCTCTTTTATCCTTTTGTATAGTACTTTTTTTCTCTCCCCCCCATTTAATGCATTAAATTCACTTCATATTGACTACTGCTGATTGTTATTTTATTCTATTGTTAACTATTTATATTTGTTGCATTTTGAGTGTTGGCTAAATCTGTTGCTGGTGAGGTGCAATAAATGTTAAAAGGTTCTATAACACAACTACCAGTCTGTTCTTCTCTATTCAACTAACTCAATTACTGCTCAGAAATTCTTTGACATACAACAACTTATTTCTAAAGTAATAGAATTAGTTACTTTCCCCGGTAACTATTAACTTCTACTATGGAGTAATTCAGTTACAAAATCCATTACTTTTTAGAAGAAGTAGTGAGTAACTATAGTTAATTATTTTTTAAAGTAACGTGACCAACACTATTCATTACAAATACACATAAAATACTAGATGTGAAATGTTTCTTTTGTAGTTATATTGTAATCCACAATGGATAAGGCCAAGGAAGCAGACAACATATTTGAACAAGTTCTATTTTATCTCCACGCCCTATGAACTCATGAAAAAAGCCATATATGGCTCGTGAGCCACAGGTTTCCGACCCCTGTCCCGGGCTAACACAACATCGACTTTAGATTATTTGCTCAATACTGGCGTTACTTCTGTCTCTGGGTTTATATCAGACAATCTGTTTCGGGTGTTTTTCAGATAGCAAGATGTGATACCTAAAATGAGAAGCATTTTTTGCAAATGGGGTAAAAATTAATATTTTATTCAAGGTATTCATTTTTTTTAAATTGAAAAGAATCATATACACGTCCTTACATATATTCAACGGCAACGTTGTGTTAACATTTTAAACAAAGTTCAGAAACAATCCGAATGATTTTTAAAAAAAAATATATTTCACTGTTCCGTATTATTTGGTTTGCTAAGTGGGTGATGTGACGCCCTTCCTTTAGTTTGCTCTTCTAAAGTCAGCCACTCTCTCGAACTCTTTGTCTCCTAATCACCTCTTTTTCTCTGTTTGCATGTTTTGTTTGTTTGATTAGGTTTTTTTTTTCATTAAAAAAAGGAAAGAATAACAACGGAACTGCTCTGCCCCAGCGTTTTTAAACAACAGGGAGGCAGAATCTAACAAACAGGACAATTCAATAACCGATAGATACCAGGAAAGGTTGCTTCAAATATGTTTGCATTGTCACCTGGTGATATTCCTTTTTGTGATGAGTGTTGACATGAAAAAGCAGACTTTTTGTCAATAAAATTACACATATCAAAGAGGTCAGTGGAAGTTTTATATATAAAAATAAATGCTCCAAATAAAGTCATACTAGGCATAATCGGTGGTTTGCAGCATATTTTGATGCATCCGCTCAAGGATGCGATGCAAACCGCTAAAGCTGGGCCGGTCAGACGCTTGCAAGCTCCAACAAAGCCTCATGAGGTTGTAGAGATCCATCTGGCATCCGTCTGGGCAGGACAGAATGTTACCGTCTCTCACATAGTAGATGACCTCCTCGTGGCCCATGCCATAATAAGGTTGCATGCCGTGTGAGAAGATCTCCCACAACACCACGCCGTAGGCCCACACGTCCGACTCACTGGTGTAGCGGTTGTAGAAAATGGACTCGGGCGGCATCCAGCGAATGGGGATGGCGTCGTTCTCGTCTGCCTTGTAGTAGTCGGCCGAGTAGATGTTTCGTGACAGGCCGAAGTCGGCAATCTTTACCACCATCCGCTCCCCAACCAGGCAGTTCCTGGTGGCCAGGTCTCGGTGCACAAACTTGCGCTCTGACAGGTAGGCCATCCCGGCCGCAATCTGCTTGGACACGGACAGCTGCTCGGGGCAGGCGAGTGGCCCAACTTCCCCCCGGGAGGAGGATCTGGACGGGCTGAGCGCAGAGCGCTGGGGAGAACATAACCGTAGGAACTCGTTGAGGTCGCCGTGGGCCATGTACTCGAACATCAAGCACATGGGCTTGCCCACCGCGCATATACCTGCAGTAACAGGGCACACCGACACAGTGACATGCAGTGAGGTTCATGTCTGGTGATGCGCGGTCATATTTACAAACTAATCATCTACATCTTATTTAATTGACAGAGAAAAACAATAATATGCGTAGGATAGAAAGAAAAATATTTAATTGCCTTACCTTAACTTATAAAAGAAGTCTATCTGTCTAGCTAAAGGCTTCATACACGTTTTTTTATGGTCAAAATTAACAATTTTCAAGCACTTTCAATTTTTCCAGTACCTTCAAAGTAGGAAATCCACCACTGATCAAAAGGGTGTTTTTTGTTCTGTCTGCATAAAGTCGCTAGCTTGCTGTTAACCCATACTTTGTGCTACTTTGAGCTGTTCCCATCTACAGTATGATCCATGATCTTGTGTCAATGGGCTGCTATAAACTGGTATGAATTCTGCCATTTTGCTTCAACAATCCATGCGCAGATTGGCTGTGTCACAGTGTTTTACCGACATAGAAAGGACTCTATGCGTGTTGGGTAATAATGGAGTTGAATAGGGAAAACAAGAAGGAAAGTACTGTATGTGTAAAAAAAGAGAAAGAAATGCAATTAAAATGCACAAATTTGCACTTATTTTAATGATATTGAGGTAAAATGCATTCAATCTTTCAATCTTAGAGACTTTTGATCTTTTGTTGTTTGTTTTAATTATATTATTATATATAGTTTATATTTTTTTGCAAATGAAAAAAACTGAATTGTAAATAGTTCATTTTGTGCATTTCATCACTTATTTATAGCACTAAAGATTTAATGTTTTTATTTTGGATTTTTGTTGATGTTTAACTTTAAATATGTTCAATATTGTAGGGATATTTGTCGATTAAATTTTGACAATCGTTAAGATTGAAACAAATTGTTCTTTACTGCAATTAGTTAACAAACTTGCCTCCAGGTGTTGCTTGTGCTCCACCATAAACCTTTTATTTCTCTGAAGGATGCTAGAAATTACTACACTGATCAAAAAAAAAAAAAACATTATTATTTTGAGTTATTGGAGTTCTGATATGAATTACTAATGCCCCCCAAAAAATTGAATCAATGAACCAGGCCAATTAAAATAGAACACGGATTTTTTTTAACACAGAGAATCACATAAAAAAAAAGGGAGGGGGGGGGGAGCGACGGAGATCATGGGAGTTTTCAACCGTTGAAAGTCTGGAAGTTACTGGCACAAAAAGAAAGTTATAATGCTAGTCAATTTGGGAAGATTCCCTTTTGTACACATTTACTTACTTTTGTGTGACTCAGTATTAGCTTGTGTTAGCTTGGCACAATTTTTTTCTGTATAGTTAGCAAGCTAACGGCACTTTTTTTGTACTTTTGTTCCAGTTTTATGGCGACCTTATAAAAATAGAGGTTAAGGACTTTGACTGAATGAACAGCTATCAAAAGTAAATAAGTCTGGTTAATCAAGACGTCTTTCGCTAGCTGTTTGTTGGCCAAATCAGTGAAACTTGGGAGCAAGGGCAGCATACTAATTGTATTCATAATATCATGTAAAAATTCTGCAGTTTTGAAAAAAACAAAAAAAAAAAAAAAAAAAAACACAATGTTGTCTGGTTGAATGAGAAAGTAAAATAACCGTCTACTATTTTTCACCAATGATGGAGACCTGATACATTGTGAAAGATTTGTCAACTTTAAATTCTCTCTCCAGAAGTCCATCAAAGGTGCACACTTGAGCATAAAAATGGTGCATAAAAATTAATCATAGTTGCATTGTGCTCTCTTATTTCTGGGTGTAATTCAAATACAATATTGATGTTTTCAGAATTTAATTGGCTATCAATGTGTCAATAATCATTTGAATCGGTCACTATTGACTAAAGTTATTCAGAGGTAAAGGAAATGGGTCCTTTCTAACATTTACAGGCTCATACAAGTTTATGCGGGTTGTGGACAGTGAAAAAAGTCTGCAATTGGCCGAAAAAGATGCCAAAGTTAAGTTGGTAACGGGCTAAAGAAAACAATTATACCTGACTGTTTAATTGTAAACGGGAATTATGGGGCTAAACAGACGTCTAGCAACAAGGAACTTCCATCGATACGAAGATGCTTTTTGACAGATTTTTTAAATTTTTCGGCATTATCATGTGTTTTGGAGTAACTAGTTTACACAGTTGGATTCACTGCACTCTCGCGAAAGTAAAGAGCGCATGGTTGCTTACAGTCATTGAATTTGATGGCTGCAAGACGACGTCGTTGGTGAGCTACCCCGGCTTTATTGTTTTCAGGTATCTTTTTTCAGACTGATCATGATGTTTCTGTGATAAGTACATTTTGAAATGGTCATCATATCTTGATTTTCCTGAGTTTATGTAGCATGAAGTATTTCAGTGACCGTTGACATCGTAGAAACACGTATTTTCTTCTCAACAGTCCGACAGCCCGCTGTTAAGGCTTTAACCAGAAAAGTTTGCCAAGGATATACAGTAAGAGCTCGGTTATCGCGGTTAATGGGGACCAAAACCACCCTGATAAGTGAAAATCCGTGAAGTAGCGGTGCACCTTAAAATTAAAAAAAAAAAAAAAATATATATATATATATATATATATGTATATATATATATATATATATATATATGTGTGTAATTTTTTTTTTTTTCTAATTATTATTTTTTAGACCCGGTTAATGGGGAACAAAACCGCCCGCAAAAAGTGAAAATCTTAGAAGTAGCGATGACCCTTCAAAAAGAAAAAAAAAGGAAATTTTTTTTTTTTTTTTTTTAATAATTATTTTTTAGACCCGGTTAATGGGGAACAAAACCACCCGCAAAAAGTGAAAATCTGAGAAGTAGCGACGACCCTTCAAAAGGAAAAAAAAGACAAAAAAATGTTTTTTTTTTTTTTTTTTTTTTTTTGACCCGGTTAATGGGGAGCAAAACCACCCGCTAAAAGTGAAAATCTGCAAAGTGGCGACGGCTCTGAAGCCGCGAATGGCGAACCGCGAACTAGCGAGGTCCCACTGTATGTTTTTCTGTTGACTTTAAATCTGAAAATGAAACCGCAGATGTGGTTTGGAATGCTGGTTTACCAAGAAGTCGCACAATGTTGGGATGGTCAAATTGAGCCATGAGCGCCGCCTCCCTCTGGAAATCGTTCTGCATATCAGCTGAGGCTTCTTCCTTGAGCATCTTGACGGCCACCATAGTGAACGTTTCCATCCGGAGCAGGCCTGGGGCCCTGCAACATTCAGACCTGGTTCATGCCAACTTTCAAGAACTAGAGCTGATGGAAGAGGATTGTTTTTGTTTCCATCCACATACCGTACCCTAAGAAAAAAATCTAACCTTACCTGGCTTGAAAAACCCGCCCAAATGCTCCCTCGCCGATGTCTCGGACATATTGGATATTATTTCTTGGGTACTCAAGGGCCAGCAGCTTGGAATTGAGAAGCAAAGGCATCCGTTGGTACATGGGGTTAGGGTGCAGTTGATCCAAGAGAAGTTCTGAAGGGAGACCGCTCATTGTCGGGGTTTCCATTGCCCTGTGCTTGTGCTGCCGCCATCGTTTCCTCTGTCGGCGGCACGTCAGGATAAGGACAGCAAGGAAGACTCCGCCGGGAACGACACTCAGCACGATGACAATAACAGACATGGAGTAGGCCGGAGACGATGCCGTCGTGGGGGGGAGCTCTCGGGTGCCTGCTGCATCTTGCTTGGCCACCGACGCATCTCCTGAAGATACAAAATATGTTGTTTCCAGAAACTGACAAATAAGATCGAAAGTTGGTTCATAAGCAGCAACCTGATCTGGGGGAGTCCTTCCCGCACAGATGTACGGGACAATATTGCCAGCGTATGTAGGGATTGGAGGTGTAGCACCACGGCTTGTTGCTGATTCCTCCCGGGTTTCGACACTTGTTGGCAGAGTTTTTCAATTCAGGGATGGCATCCACAGAGAAGTTGTGCTTATGAGGAACCTACAAAACAAGATCTGACTGAGGCTTTAAACTTTTGTTGACCAAATATCATGTAGGCCGCTTGGGATTTTTTTGTTATTTTGGTCAAGAGTCAGAAATAATTTTATGAACGATTACTTTTGGTCTTTTTTTTCCAGAACAACCGAAACCTTAAATATCTGGCAATGTTGCAACCATAAATATGTGCTAAGACAATGTGATAACAGTTTTAAATGAAAAACACAACACAAACAGACTTGGATTTTTCAGGATTATAATGAAGTAGAGAGTGGAACTGAACATGAACACATTGTAAGAAAACATAAACTTTAAATATGAACTGTTATACCTAAATCCCCAAAAAGTTTTTTTAGTCTTGCTCTCTCAATTGTCCGTATATTGACAATTTTTTTCGCAATGACCAGGCGTTTTATGGGCCTGTGTGGTGGATGGAGCAATTCCTGGAGACAGAGACCCACATCATACATGACCCATCAGTACACCGATTCATTGCCCATTTGACAATCAAAACTAAAAAAATAATGATTTAAATGTGTTTTATTTGTTAGAGATAACAATAAATGCATGACTTATTATGCCCTGTGTATCATTGCTTGTCTGTGATTGAACCCTCGCCACATATGGATGCTCGTGAAATGCCATTTTGGGTATTTGTTTGCCTCCTTGTGGGTCTTTTTGAGAACTACTACCACTCAATTAGTTTTTTTTTTGTAACGGTCACAGAGTTTCAGAAATTTAAATGGTGCTTGTCAAACGAGGGTGCCGATGCCCCCATAGTAATAAGAGGGTTAAGAACGGCTTCCTGGCTACGGTTTAGCCTGACAGGCAACTCGTTTTACGTTTGATGCGCAAAAAGGGGTGGGGCAATTAACAAGATATTTAAAAGACAATTTATCATCTGTGTAAAAGGCAGTTGAATAATTGTCAAAATATTTCAGATGAAACAATCAAAATAAAAACCACATCAATATAAGTACAAGTAGTCTTTCCTGCTTGACACTGCTGCCTGTCGCACCTTCTCCGGTGCCCATAGCTCAGCATCTCTAGGAACCACTAATCATCACTGTTTCGCTCCGTTAATCACTAAAACGTCTCCTGGTGGCGGAGCAGTGACAGAGACGTCTCCCTGCCACCGCCTGCTGACAGATGTTCCCTTCCGTGCGGCTGTTTTCGGAGTTTAGGTGTTCTTTCCCCAGTTCCTGTCCTTCCTCCTCAGCAAAAGCCAAAAGCTGCTCTTCTCAGCCTCTTTTGCCAGATCTTTTATTGCCCTTTTCAATTTCCCTCCTGTCACTCCTGCATCCTTAAGGAGGCGTTTGTATACCGGTCAACCTCCTCGTCTCCATGCTCTTACAAACTGGCGTATTTTCCCTTACAAAATACAAAAAAATCTTACTCCCATATTTTTTTTTCAAACGTGTTTATTTATGTAGTTTAAAATGTTATTTTGTACATGTGTTTCGTTATATCATTCCGTACATATTCTTAATTAAAAAAAAAAAAAAAAAAAAAAAATCAGGAACAATTGTTATCAGCGTGATTAAAAAATCCATTAATAACACTTTAAATTTGTAAATAAAGATATTTGTTGGAGGAAAAAATTAGTGGGCATTTGTATTTTGTAAACCAAACCACAATATCCACCATTGAGGCTTTACATTTCAAACAGACTAACAGAGACAGAGAATACAAACCTTTGCAGCCTTGTGACTGGGAAACTTGATTTTCATGAGCCTTGGGGGTTTGTTGTTCTCTGCCATGAAATGGCAAAACACCACTTCTGCAGCTGTTTAGGAGTCTTCCAGTGTAGTGCCTAATTTTGACTCCCATGCAAAATCCCCCCCCCCCCCCCTTTCGTGTGAACACGCATTCTGCTGCGCTTCCGACAATAGCGATCATTTTCTATATAATAAGCTTATTGAGATCTGATTTCCCCCTATGTCCTGGTCCGAAGCCTACGATCTGAGAGTGCCGGTCTTCTGGTGATCCCAAGAGCAAAGAAGTGTTCTGCTGGTTCGAGAGCGTTCTCCATCCAGGCACCGGTGCTGTGGAATGCTCTTCCCCCTGAGATCCGATCTGCAACCTTAGTGGAAATGTTTAAATCTAAGCTTAAAACTCACTTCCATTCCATAGCATATAAATAATCTACTCTTCTCGTCGGCTGAAAAATAGTCTGTGTAATATAGTGTAATAATCTGTGAAGCCCTTTGAGACTCTTCGTGATTTAGGGCTATACAAATAAAAATGACTTGACTTGACTTGAAACAAGATCTGCAACCTCAGTGGAAATGTTTAAATCTAAGCTTAAAACTCACTTTTACTCTATAGCAGGGGTGGCCAACCATTCAGCGACTAAGAGCCAATTTTTTGTCTGTGTTACTACAAAGAGCCACATCATAGTTGTTAACGGGGGCGAGTTGATTATTTTTTTTCTTTGTTACTAAAAAGCCACATTATACACATAAACATCTTTTAATCATGTACGCACGCATACACAAATCTCTACTCGACTAGATCTGATGAAAATAACCACACCAACATGATAATATCAATAATTTTCAACAGTTAACATTGTGAGCACTGTTCCAGATCCATTATCGACTTGAGGTCTGAGAGCTTGGGATAGTCCTTGTCCTTCTCTTCCATGAACAGTTTCACTGGATCCAAAAGCTCAAAGAAGCGAGATAGTACCTGGCTTTTTGACAGCCACCTCACAGTGCAGTGCAGCGGCAGGTCACCTGGAAGTCCTTGGTCCAGTTCAGCGATGATATTCCTGAATATCCTCCGGTTAAGCGCATGTGTGCAGATGAAGTTGACGATTTCCATCACAGGTTTAATGACGTTGTCAAATTTGAGTGATTTAGACACGAGTTGCTCCCTGTGGGTGATGCAGTGGAAATCCCAAAAGTCTGGAAATGTTTGATCAGCTTTGTACAGTCCCACAAGCCCGTTCATTGATCCGATGATGGCTGGCGCTCCATCCGTAGCTCTTGCAGTTAGTTTGTTTGTCTGCAACTGTTATTCAACAGCTGCATTAATATCGGATATTCTTCGTTCCATACTGTGGCGAGACTGTTGAACATCTGATTTGCTCTGTTTTAGTTTGTTGTCTACAGGAGCCAAGATTTCGAAGGCGTCAATGACGCATTTTTAATGAATTGTCTTTCGTTGTATAGCTTTTTAGCCCGTGCTATGTTCCAAGCTAACTGATACGAAGCAAACGTTACGGTCTCAGAGTGTTTCATAATTTTTTTTTGAAAGAAATGCAACTGTTTTTCTGCTTTGCTTTTCGTAGTCAACAACTTTTTCTTACTAAGTTCAGTCCCTTTTGGAAATTCCTGTTCGATGTTAGGGTGGAGTGAGCTGAATTGACGCTGAAGATTTGAAGCTTTGAAATGTGCTAATGCCGCGTTACGTATAAGGCAGATAGGCTTGCCATTACGTTCAATAAAATATTATAAACTCTCCCATTCTGGCAAAAACGTCCTGTGTTCTTCTTCATATTTTAGTTTGGCTGTGCCTTTTTACCTGCCATTTCAAGAGGTAATTTCACATACATTGACTACAATACATTTTGTCAAACAAATATTTTCTCGTCGCTTGTTTTACGTCAATAAAACAGACATTCATTGTCAGACTGCCATCTAGCTGTAGGGAAGGCAAATTACAGTGCCGGCTAAACATTCTTGATGCATGTCATGTTACAGCTTCGAAAGAGCCGCATTAAACCAGTTTATAACAGCTCCTAAAGAGCCGCATGAAACTAGTTCAAGAGCCGCATGCGGCTCGAGAGCCGCGGGTTGGCCACCCCTGCTCTATAGCATAAGAATAACCTAAACTGCTCATGTGTAATAACCTGTGAAGCCCTTTGAGACTCTTTGTGATTAAGGGCTATACAAATAAAAATGACGTGACTTGACTTGAACTCCTATAAAACTTGTTTTTAATCTAAAAACATTTTGATTCATATTTCCCATGTTTTTCAGGGATGTGTTTCCCGAGGACCTTGTTTTTTATTATTATATAGTTTATAAAGTTATTTTCCTTTTTGTTTTGGTTTTTCCTCTATTGCTTATTTTTTTCAGAGCTTTTTACTGTGTTTCTTGCTTTTTCCTTTTTATTATTTGTTTCCTGATTTTTGGTTACCTTTTTCCTAGCTTCTTCATATTTATTTTCTTGCTTTATTATGTTTTCGTACTTTTTTCGCTCTTTTTTCCTTTTTTTTTTTTATTTTTTCCCTTCTTTGGGGATAGATGTATTTTCTTCCTTGCTGTACTTTTTATCTTTAAGTTATTTGTGCTTAATCTTACATTAGTATTGGTAATGCATGGAATAAAGCAACAAAAACAATCTGAGGAGCTGTTTGGGAGCTGAAAAAGCTGCTTCTCTGAAAACACACAGAATTCCCATCCCTACGACAAAGGGAAATGCTGGGAGAGGTTGCTCCGTGGGGACTGAAGCATACACTGTGCTGTAGGGGGCAGGAAAGTCCACGCTAACGTCCACTGACGTACACAATATTTTGTTAGAGGAGATGAGATGGCATATGTGCTGCCCAGAGTGCCGTCAGTACTATTTCCACTTTTCTTTGGGTGGGCATTAATCGTAGTGGATTTGAAATATAATATTTTCAATCACTAGCTGACAAGTAAAGCTTTCCAGACTTTTATTGCAACTCATTCAGTGACACTGACGGTTATAGACAATTTCCACTGAGCTCCCAGGGCATGCTAGACTTGTGTTGTGTGATATCTCCCACCAAATGTTTGTTTGCAAGTACCTGTTGATCCCACGGCTGACAGGCTATCCCCGACAGTGTTGCGTTCACGCTACCCTGGTAAAAACGGCCTCTTTCGCGGTAGCAGGTTGCTGTTGACGAGACCCACATAAAACCAATATAACTGCTTACAAATATTTGTGATTGCCTAATAAACACGACTTACTCGTCATTTGATTTGTCTTGATTTCTGAAAAAAACAAAAGAAAAGCTTGATGTTACAAAAAACATGTTAAAAGTTGACAGCTTTTAGTGCCTGAAAACTGACCCATGAAAGAAACTGGAGTGCAGGCTTCAGAGCTTGTATGGAGACTGGGTAAGGTCTGACATTTGGGAAACTCTAAACGAGGGGGGTGGGCAGTGCCGGGAAGTCCAGACTGGACTGATGTGCTGCCTTCCAGGAGCGACCATTCCTTGTGACAATACAGTTCCTTTGCGGCCAGGCAATGCTCCCTGCGAGCAGGCGCAGATGCCATTGTGGCATTTATGCCAATGTTTTCCATACCAATGCCAACAATAATACATCCTGAAATTGAAGGACCAATAAAAAAACAAACAAAAAAAAAAACAGATATGCTGGTTGCGGAGAAATTGCTTATCAAAGGTCAATACCACAATACAGTGGTGCCTCCTCTTACAAATGTTTCTACATAGAAAAGTTACAGGTTACAAAGTACATGAACAGAAAAATATTGCCTCTGGTCCCGAAGTTGTTTTCAGGATACAAAGTCTAAATACACAGCATACGGTGCCATTTGCCACTCCCAGAAGTCTACTTGGCAACTGGTGCGTATGCGTAAATCATGCTCTACGTGTCCCATTCCTGCTCTGTAAACAGTCTACTGGATGGTACTGCTATTAAAGCTATCATTCTCAATGGATGCACTTCATGAAAAAAATGCAGAAAAGTGGAGATGAAGAGACTTTTTCTGGCCATCCAAACAAAGCAAGAGATCATGGAAAAGTATGAAAAGACACACCGCCGTGCAGGATGTTCAGAGACAACAAGGAGGAGGACACAGCCATCATTCCAGCAGCCCAAATAAAGGACAGTGGCAAAATTCCATCAAGTCTTGGAATTTTTGTAAAGCAATCCCCCGGAAAAGGTGTTGACAGGTCGGGCTATTGCTCATTATGCTGATGTCTTCCTCGAGCATTTCCGACAGACGCTGGCAAAAGCAAACGTCACAGTTTTTCATGAACGCGAGGCAAAAAACACTGCTGAGGACCAATAAACAAAAAGACCAGTTTAAAGGTAAATGCCTAATTTATTATTTCATTCTTTTCTTAGTTTTTTTACATTATGTGCCTCGTGTTTTATGTTTGTTGTGCGGTAATCTGATTTTAACATGGACTTTCAGGTTCTGATCCTTTTGTAGGCCTTGGAACGGATTAGTGTATTTATATTAAAATGCATCTTTATTTAGAAATATTTCCAGTTAAAAAGCTACTCCCAGAATGAATTAAATTCGTAAGTAGAGGTAAGACTGTTGGCAGCACGGCGGCACAGTTCTGAGGTCATGAGATCGAACCTCTTGTGCGGAGTTTGCATGTTCTCCCCGTGCTTGTGTGGATTTCCTCCGGGACCTCCGGTTTCCTCCTACATCCCCAAAACATGCATGTCAGGTTAATTGGCTGGTCCAAATTGTCCCTAGGTGTGAATGAGCGAATGAGTTGTCTGTCTCTGTGTGCCCAGCGAATGGATGGCAACCAGTTCAGGGTGTCCCCTGCCCACTGCCCAAAGATGGCTAACCCTAACCCGGCGACCCTACTGAGGATAAGCGGTGGAGAAAATAGATGGATGGATGGAGGTAAGACTGTATTTTTTCAGACGGATACCATTACCAGCATTGGACATGATACTTCAAATCCCCATTAGGAAAAAATACAAAAATATCTCCTCATATTACGGAAATGTATTGCCTTCACTCGGTTTGTAACTGAGGAAGCCAACTGAACAGGAATTTTCATTTGATTTTATATTTTCTTTATATGGAAGAGAAAGAATACATGCATGAGACGTACCTGCAAACGGGTTTGGGCACAGGTCCTAACCCGGACGGATTGCAATCAGGGAAGGAAGCGTGGCAAAGAAGAGAACGCAGTGCAGAAAAGCAGACTGCACTCAATGCTTGCAACTGCACCCACCAGCTCTGAAGCAGGTACTCTTGCAGTTCTCTGGGGTCGGGGATGGTCACGTTGAAGAAAACCAGCAAATCTTCCCCGAGGATTCCACGGCAGGCTTCCCCACGATAGGTGCTGCAGAAGCCTGACCCGCCCTTGTAGAGTCTGCCCAGAAACAAACTCCATGCCTTTTACATTCTTTATTGACTTTAGGGGTCATAAGTATGATACCGTTACTCAGTGGCATCACTCGACAGGAGTCTCAGGGAGTTATATCAAACAACTCTTGTTACCTTTTGAAAAAACAGCTTTTATGCACATTAAACATAAACGTTTAGAAAGGGGGCTAATGACTTTTTCGGGACCGGAATGTGGTAGTTTTAAAGCATGTGGGCACAACAGCTTGGCGGTGTTAAAGATGTCTGTGAAGATTTCCCACAGTCCCCCAGAACGCAACCAGGGATGTTGTCAGAACCAGAATCTTTGCAGGCGTTAATCTTGCTGAGTGTTAGCCTTACGGCCTCCGGGGACAGTGTCAGCCTGTTTGCCAGAAGGGGGTTAAGCTTTCTGTGCTGGGTTGTTGTTGTGTGCCTCAAGGCGGGCAAAGAAGTCATTTAGTTCATTGAGCACAGGGGTGAAACTGTCACAGGTCTGTTGTGGGGTTTGTAGTCTGTGTTGGTCTGTATGCCCCAGCTACAGGCTCCGTGTGTCTATGCTGCCATTGAAACAATAAACTATCTTCCCAGAGTACTGCCGCTTGGCTTCCCTGATGCCACGTGACAGGTTGGCTCTCGCTGTCCTCAGGTTTTCCTTATCTCCTCCTCTAAAGCAGTATTTTGAGCCTTCAGCAACTTGTGGACATCTCCTGTCAGCCATGGCTTCTGATTGGCCTGGACAGAGATGGTCTTTGTCACGTCACATTATCAATACATTTGGCAATGTAGGCAGTGACAACGTCTGCATATTCTTGGAGTTCTGTGGTATTATTGGAGGTGGCGCTTTGTTTAAACATGTCCAAGTCTGTAGTGTTAAAACAGTCTCGGAGCTCTTCCACTGCCCCCTTTGGCCAAATACACACTGGTCTTGTGGCCTAAACCAGTCACTTATATGCTGGCATTAACATTACAGTGATGTGATCGGAGGTGTCGAGGTGGGGGAGGGGTTGGGCCTTGTAAGCTTCTTTCTGGGAAGTGAGGACTTGGATCAATATGTTACTTTCTCTTGTTGAAAAGTCGATGTGCTGGTGTAATTTTGGAATTACAGTCATGAGGAAGAGACTTAGTGAATCAAAAAAACGTTTCTTGAGACAGATCTGGACTACATACTGAGGTCAAAGGTCCCAGTGTCACCCACCCTTCACATTAGCACAGTCAAGATTTTTGTTTATTGTTAAGTTGAACTACTGAGTAAAAAATTGTTTTCCCAGACAGACACTCTGTTCATTTCTAATGATCTGTGATTTTGATAAAACTTTAAAAAAGAAACCCTGCCATTTTCAATACATGTATTCATTCATTCATTCATTTTCTTTACCCTTTTATTCCTGAGTTGAATAAATATTATTTTCAAAACAGACTTGATCCAAGGGGTTCCCAAGTGTGTCACTGTCCCACATAAAATTTTCTAATAAGTTACGCTAACGGCTACATGATTACCAGTTATGCTAACGGCTACATGCTAACTGCCACATGCTAATAAGTTATAATGACGGCTACATGCTAACGAGTCATGCTAATGGCTAAATGCTAATAGGTAGATGCTAACAGCCACTTGCTAACAAATCATGCTAACAGCTACATGCTAACAAGATATGCTAATGACTAAATGCTAACAGCTACATGCTGACAAGTCATGCTAAGAAGTTATGCTACATGATAACCGGTACATGCTAACTGCTGCATGCTAAAAAGCAATACTAACGGCTACATGTTAACGAGTTATGCTAACGGCTAAATGGTTACGGCTTCATGCTAACAAATAACACTAATGGCTACATGCTAACAAGTCATGCTAACATGAACTTGTTAGCATCTACTCCATGGTTAAATTTCATGTGGGACATTGGCCCACTTGGCCATCCCTGGAAACTTCTCGGGGTACCATGGAGAAATGTATTGGCCCCATGTATTACGAATGGGCCTATTCAATTTGAAAATGTTATTACACAGTGTATTAACAATGTAATTACTATGTTATTACTGTAGATGTGATTTTTAAACACTGTCCCTGAAGGCATATCCTTATTGCTAACAACTACATGCCTACGGTTACATGCTAAAAACCTAATTCTACAGGTTTTATGCTAACATTGTCCAGGTACAGCACCAACTCTCACAATTGCCTCAGGAATTGTTGAGTTGACTTTACATAAATTAAGTATTTAAAAGGTAAAAAAGTTTAAAATTAGGTAGGGTATGTAAATATAAATGCTATTGTAAATGTGTTGAATAATAGATTTCATTCCCTTTCATGCATATTATGTAGTTATTATTGGTAATATACTGATCAAGGGACCCCTCCAAACCTTCTTTTTTCCTTTTTTCTTGAGTTTTTCCATTCGTCTTCCTGCTGTTTTCATATTTTAACAATTTTTTCTCTTATTGTTTTCATTTTTTGCTTCTCGTTTTCGTAGGTTTTTACTTCTAATTTTTGCTTTTTCCTTCTTTTGTTATCCATTTTCTTTTTTTTGTTTCCGTTTTTCTTTTTTTTCCTTTTTCCGTACCACCCCATTAAGACGAAGAAAATATTGAATCAACTCAAAACATTGCAAAGCTCAGTAGCTTTATTAAAAGAGACATATCCGACAGGGATTGAACATAAGAAGTTAAAAAGGGAATGGCTAAACCAGGTGTTATACATCTCGTACGGTAAATGAAAGGGAGTAGCAATTATAGTTGGAAAAGGTGTCAGTTTAAAGCGGAAAAAAAGAAGTGAAGGACAATGTAGGTCGATTTATAATGATTTTAGGGTCAATGGTCTGTAAGGAAAAAAAAAATCAATGTTTATGCATCAATTGAACAAAATGGGACATTTTTTCAATTATTAGCTTAAGTAATAACCAATTGTGCAAAGGTAATGTTACTTCTAGGGGGAAATTTTAATACTGTACAAAATGGCAAATTGGAGAGAACTTGGACCACGTACAAATAGGTCTAGGGTTTTAAATGGCATAAATAAAGAATTGGGTATAGGGAGCTATTAAATGAATGATTTTCTTTTTACATTTCAAGATAACATATGCATACATTAGCGGATTGTGGAATACAAAATATTACTATAAGTGACCATGCTCCAATTGTTTCAAAATTAATTATGGACAACGAACCACATTTTAGGTAATGTGTCTATTCTCTCAGACAAAAATGTAGAACAGGAAATAAAGCAGTGTATAAAGGAATATTTTCAAATTACGGCAATTGGGAGGTTCTCCATCAATATTTTAGGAGGGAGGGAAACCTGTAATAAGGGATAAAGTAATTTAAATATCTTCTTGATTGAAAAGAGCCTGATTAAATATTCAAAAAGGGTTCGAGGATAAGATTAAGGAACTAGGAGCAGATCTTAAACGAATGCCAAAAGAATCCAGATTGCAGATAAAGTATTATAAACTACCAGGGACAAATTGATTATTTATTAAAGAATAAGACCGAAGGGGCTTTGTGGTTTATAAATCAGAGATATTATAATTTCACGAAAAAAAACATCCTATTTGTAGGCAATGTGTAGTAAAACCTAAATATATTGCAGAAGTGTTTGCAGATTATCATAAAAACGTATACAATGACCCGGAAATTTATTTGGCGAACTGCACAGAATGAAGCTTTTTTTTTACCAACTATATCAAAAGGAGATACGTTAGAAATTATTCGCCCCATTTCACATCAGGAAAAACAGGACAGAGTAAAAAACCTTAAAAATAGCTAAATCACCAGGAACAGATGGGTTCCCAGGGGTGTTCTATGATAGCTTTAAGGAAGAATTAACACCAGTACTACATAAAGTATTTAACTATGCGCTAACAAAAGGAGACCCCCACCAAATCGTGGTCAGAAGTCTGATTTCCCCTGCTGCTTGCCTGTCTGACTCTCCTGCTTGTCGGTCTGATTTCCTTGCTTCCTGTCTGACTCTCCTGCTTCCTGTCTAACTCTCCTGCTTTTCTGTCCGACTCCTGCTTACCTGTCTGACTCCTGCTTACCTGTCTGACTCCCCTGCTGATTGCCCGCTGGACTCCCCTGCTGATCGCCCGCCGATCTCCCCTGCTGATCGCCCGTCGGACTCCCCTGCTGATCACCCGTCGGACTCCCCTGCTGATCGCCCGTCGGACTCCCCTAATGATCGCCCGTCGGACCCTCCTGATGATCGCCTGTCTGATTCCCCCTGATGATCGCCTGTCTGACTCCCCTGATGATCGCCTGTCTGACTCCCCTGATGATCGCCTGTCTGACGCCCCTGATGATCGCCTGTCTGACTCCCCTGATGATCGCCTGTCCGACTCCCCTGATGATCGCCTGTCCGACTCCGCTGCTGATCGCCTGTCCGACTCCGCTGCCGATCGCCTGTCTGACCCCCCCTGCCGAGCGCCAAGTCCGATCCGTCCGACGCCGCTGGCGCCTGCCTCTACCGTTCCTGCGTGTTCGGAGGAGGGAGTGTGGTTGCCCTAATTGGGACCGTCGACCCATTCCGGGGTGCGGGGTAATTATTTTCTTTTTGGGACCTCAGGAGCTGTCCCTTAAAGGGGGGGCTCTGTCATGTCCAGCATAGTCGCCGTGGCGACCAGCTGGCCACGCCCCCTGGGCACCGACTGGAGCAGATCGTCTAATTTGCATGTGGGCTTCTTAAGGGTGGGTTGTGGGTATTGCGGGCTGCTGGTTCATTGCATTTTCTGATTTGCGTTTTCTGTTCTGCATTTTCTGTTCTGTTTTGCTCTGTCCTGTTTTGTTTGATTCGGAGGAAACCTGTGTTTGCACGTTTTGAGTAAAAGTTTTTGGTTTTGTGAGTATCCCTGGTCTTAGTTCCTGTTTGCCTGTAAGCCTGTTTTTGTTTGGTTTTGTCCCTGAGTGTTGGACGACTTTTATTTCCTTAATAAAAGTATCTGATCGTTAACGCGAATGAGTTCTCCCTTCCTGCCTCCTGCCTCCGATCCGGTCCCGTCCCCGTGACACCTCTCTTGTTTGCAAGAAATATAGAATCCATAAAACACAATAAGCAGATTAGGAGAATCTTAGATGATGGTGGAGAAGTGCATAAAATATCGCTGTGTGCAGAAGTCGTGTTAGTAATGCCGAAAGTGCCCTCTATCATTACCATCACTGTTGGAGAACTTTAAATTATATGGAGAAGTTGCTGGGTGTTTGTGGTGAAAGAAAGGTGAAAGAAATATATTATTTCAAATGGACAAATATAGGGTTTAAATATTTGGGGGTGATGACTACACCACCTCCCATACAGCTGTTTGACACAAATTATGGGGAATTGATGGAGGGAAATAATAAGGATTTGGAAAGATGGGAGATTATGCCCTTAAATTTTCTTTAGGGACAAAACAATTAGATATAACATATTACTAAGACTGTTATTTCTTTTTCAGTCTCTTCCTATTGTGATTTCAGGCCCCCCATTTTCTGGGATTTCCCACAGATATTAAATGTCTGGAGAAGTATTCAGACAGAAATACAATTAATTGTACAGTATTAGGAATTTTGCCACAAAAGTTGTTGACTGGTCAATACAATTATGCACTAAGGGTATGCTTCTGGTAGCAAAGAAAAAGATCACAGTTTCCTGGTAAAAACCACAACCTCCTGACATAAATAAATGGAGAGACAAATTAAAGAAAATGTACATTATTGAAAAAAATACACTGCAAGACTTCAATTGAAAGTTGATCAATTTGATAAGCGATGGAAGTCTATCACACAATTTCTACATGATGTCACCTCCCATTTTAATGTTATTTCTTTAATTATCGTTTTTTGTTTTGTTTTTTGTTTGTTATGGGAATGTCTGTTTTATATATTCTTTGTTTGCGTTGTTGCATTGTAGGTTTCTCTACTCTTCATAGAATTGTGTGTGAGAAATAAAAAGTTATTCAAAAAAGGTACTCATAATAGTTACCCCATTGCCAGAATATTACTCTCGTCTCCGAAATCTTGTTTTGTTTTTTTTTTGCTGAATGAAACTATGAAAATATATACTATTGCACAAAACTGAAAATGAATACCTTGTGAATTATATTGTGATTTTTAAATTGCTGCTGTAAAATGCTTTTGCACTTATTTCCATTGTAATATCCTACAATGCACTATTCTTTTTCATTACTTTATTTTTTTTAACTTGGGACAATTTTCTTTGCACTATGTTGTAATTATTATAGTTCACCTATGTATAGGGCATTTTATCTTTGTTCTGTTTAAATTCTTTATTACTTGTTTTACCCTGGAGTGCCATGTCTAATCTCGTTGCATACAATGCTTCACAACATGATATCAATGACATTGAAGACAATTCAAATCAACTCAAAAACTGCGTCTAAAATAAGCATAATGATCTAATTTTGCAGACGCTAGATAATTAGCCCCGCAACCTTAGTGATTATGAACGGTTCCAAAAATGAATAGATGGATGGATGGATGGTTCTCATTTCAAGATTTTTTTTTAATAATAAGGCTTTAATACGTAAAATTAAGCTAAACACTCTGACCTTTTTACCTATAAACGTTTTTTCAAGTTTTACTTTAAAATTTATAAGAAAACAATCTTCTAAACAAGCCAAGTTTAGTTTTATCTTCATTCGATGAATCAGAAGAGCCTAACCTGTTTTAAAAAGTGTATTATTAAACTGACTTGAATTAGACAATGCGTGGCATTCAATGAGCAAAGGAGCAAAGCAAATTGTCTTACCTCCACTCTATGGGAAAATGGCAAAATCCGCAAGATGAAGGTTGATGGAAAACCAGGAAGGAAAGAAGGCAGAAGACAGAAAGCATAGAGTTTAGCATCACTGGCAAGGGGAAATGATCCTTGTGGTATTGTGGACGTAATTTTGTTAAGACCTAAGACCAAATGGTCATTCGCCCGATGTGGGTGGGTGGTCGGCCACCGTTTTCTTTGAGGTGACGTTGAAAAACAAATGTGCAGGGGATAAAGAGAGCTTGGGGGGCAAAAAAAAAAAAAAAACACCTGAAGGCGCAATAAGATGCCCGAAGCAAACTCACCAGCAACGGTCACTTTGGCAGTGGCTTTGACGGTGTTGGCCCCCGCGCTGTGCCTGTTGGAGGCCAAGCAGGTGTAGAGGGCCGGCTTGATCACAGTCAGCCTAAGAACCGACAATATGGCTTCTCCAGCCAGCGTCTCGTCCACAGAGGCACCGGAAATCTGGAAAGGATCCACGTTTGTCTCAAGGTCATGCCGCTTAAACATTTTGCAGGCACGTTTTTGATATTCTTTGAAATAATAACCTCGGATATTAATCATACTGCAACACCAACGTATATGAATTCATGAGTTAAACCCCTTAACCGTTCCGTAAAATTCGTCTAAAATCCCAATCCCAGACGTACCCAAAGTAAATTGAATGCTGTTCTTGAACTGTTTCGGAATGTGAACGGTGTGGGTGTTATGATTGTTGATTCAGGGCACCTGTGACTGCCCAATTGGCGCCAGCAGCCCAGAGAGCTGATTGGTTCAGAGACTCCTTTTAAACCCCCGGCTTTCAAAAGATCGTTGCGAACCTATGCTCCCAACTAGGCAAGCTCTCACCTTCCGACATTTTCCTGCCCTGTTTTCTCCTACCTGATACCTGTTGCCGACCTGTTTCTGGACCCGATTCTGCCCTTGGTCTCCCGGCTAGTGACCAGTATCCCTGCAGTCTACAATTATCCTCGCTCGACAAGCAGGTGCCACTTCAGCGCTCCAGCTACCCGTGACCGTTGATCATCGGATCGTGGAAGCAAGCCCTGTTGTCCCTCTTTATCAATAAAACTGAGTAAACAACACTACTGGGTCCGGTCTCAATTTCTGGCTTGTGACAGTGGGTGTCTTTTGAAAGGTAACATACTGTTTTGTGTCAAACAAAAATAACCAGTCTAAGTGCTTGTAACATTAAGTGATCTGAAATTGAACACACAGAATTAGAAGGTTTTTATTCTCGCCTTATGTTTAGTTGTTGTTTTTTTGCAGTCAAATGCCTGCAGATGAGTGAGCATTTTAACTGTAAAACATGACAGACAATAGCTTAGAGCCATACCTGGTACATTTTGAAATTTGATCACAGTCTGATTGATGCCCACCTCATATTCTGTAATGTCCTGTCTTTTTCCGACTGCCTGCCTGGTGGTGATACGAAGGAGAAGGACAATTTGAGATGAGTCAGCGGACCAGCGTTTGACCTGAAGCATGTGAACGCCTGCATTGACCAGCTGGCAGAGATGGGAAGCTGCGTTGTGGCCATCATAGACTTTCTGGACTAGTTTACAGGCTGGGGGCGTCGCTGTTGTCATGCACTTTCCGGAAAGATTTTCAACATGTTACCTAGAGTTTTCTATGTTTGTGTACTGTAATTCTCAATGTAATTCACCCTGGTCATCCTGAAAGGGGGATACCACTTGTGAGGTCGCTTCTCAAGGTTTCTCTTTTTCCTCATGCTGAGGTTTTGAGTTGTTCCTTGCCCGCATGTTGGTTTAAGATCAGGTAATTGTGTCATTGTAATCCTGTGCAGTCCTTTGAGACATTTTTGTGATTAAGGGCTATATAAATAAATTTGACTTGACTTGACTTGACTGAAAAACTAAACATTATATTTTACACATTTTTCTAATTTTGGGTCAAGGCATTTCCAAAATTGGCCACTTTAAACTTTTGCTTTTCCTGTATTTTTTTCTAGACATTGTTGAAAGAGTAAATGTGTAACTTCTCCTTCTAGAAATAGATCCCTGATTGTGCACACTTGGCTTTGCACAAGGCTGTAAAACCAATACATATTGTTAAATTCCGTACATTTATGTTGGGAATTTCATTGGCTAACCAATGTGTCAATCCACATCTAAATCAGTCACTATTGGCTACAGATTTTTAAAGATTAATTGGTCATAGGTTGTCACAGGCTAAGGACCGTAAAAAAAGCTTGCAATTGGCCAAGAGTGGTGTAAATCAAATGGTCGGAGGCTAACAGAAGTATTGAAAATAATCTGACGAGTCTGTTTATTTCTAAAGTGGAGTAAGGGGGCCAAACAGACGGATACGAAGAATATCAAACAATGCAGGGATGCTTTTTAGGCAGATTTATTTTTTAATCTTTCGGCATAATTGTGTGTTTTGGAGTAAATACTTTCCACAGTTGGAATAACTGGGCTTTCATGAATGTAACCACAACATATTTGGGGGAATTGTTTCATGAGAAGTTACCAGCACTTTGGGTAAGGCTGGCTTTATAGTTTTAGTATTTTGTTTCAGACTGATCACTGCTCACTCGATATGGAGTTTCTAGCAGTATCGTGCAGACCCTTCTATGTACCGGGAGAGTTAACTGTGGTCTTTGTGTTTGCTGTTTACTTTCCACCGCTAACCGTTTCACCGGATGCTAACGTTAGCATTGCGCTAAATCTCCTGCCCGCTACTATCAATAAACAGCAGCTTGCACACCCCAACGGAGCTTTATCGTCGACGGCGACTTTAATCGGGCATGTTTATGGACTGTACTCCCAAATCCATTCAATTGTGGACTGAGCAATTCGGAAAAACACTGGACTATGTGTAATGTGTAATGTAAGATCAAACATCAAACATTCCGGTTGTATCCAGCAACTCTGTTTGACCCTCACCCCCCTCATCAAATCACATCTTTGCTAATCAGCAGTCTGCCGGTACGCCATCGGGCCGTCGGAATGTTAAGGGTTCAATGGTGATTTAGATATAAAACAAACTGTAAGCAACATAGGCTTAGATGGTTAAATAGAATGGTCACGCGAGCACTCACAGTATTCCCATTTTCTAGCCAGGTGATGGCAGGCACGGGATTTCCGGTGGCTTTACACTCCAGGGATATTTGGCTGGCGTACGCCACTCTCCTCTCCTGGGGAACTCTCAGTATCCTAGCTGGAGCTGTACAGTTTGCGCGAATTCAACAATTGAGAATATCTTAGCCAACAGTAGATCGTTACCTTGTACTTCAATGGTGACCGTCTTGGAAAAGGTTGAACCGAAGCTGTTCCTGGCCACGCATCGGTACTGACCGGCATCACCCTGATTAATGGAGTGGATTTTCAGCGCGCCATAGTCCAAAATATTGACCCTGTCGCTGACCTGATGGGAGGTAAGCAGTATTTTAAATCCATGACAAAAACAGTGAGCTTTCATGTTGACCTTGATCAGCTCATCATCTTTGAGCCAGGTCACATCCGGTTTGGGGTTGCCGAGGGCGACACACGGTAGAACCACTTTGGACTCCACCAAGATGGTCACGTTTGTGGGATGCCGCTTGATTTGGGGCTCTGCTTCAGAAATGAATTTTAAAACTGGTGCCATCATCGAAGGTTAGAACAAATCAGACGGTAACGTACTCATTTTCAACTGAAGCGCTCCGCAGCTCTTGGCGGGCTCGCCGATTCCGTTGCTGGCGAGGCAGCAGTACTCACCATTGTCGTTTTCCCGGACGTGAGGGATAAGGAGCAATTGACCCTGTTCTTCGATCAGGTACCTGGAGTCTTGGTACCTGACGGCCGGCACGGACCACAATCGTTTAATAACAGTCTTTAACCGCAGCCACGATAAGTCAAGCTTGATAAAGCATAGATACATGATCATTTATTGTCTCATCTCATCTCATCTCATTAGCTGCACCGCTTATCCTCAGTAGGGTCGCGGGGGTGCTGTAGCCCATCCCAGCAATCATCGGGCAGTAGGCAGAGGACACCCTGAACTGGTTGCCAGCCAATCGCAGGGCACACGGGGACAGACAACTCACTCGCTCAGTCACACCTAGGGACAATTTGGACCATCCAATTCACCTGAAATGCATGTCTTTGGAATGTGGGAGGAAACCGGAGTGCCCGAAGGAAACCCACGCAAGCACGGGGAGAACATACAAACTCCGCACAGTAAGGCCGGGAGCTGGATTTGAACCCAAGCAGGAGGCTCCTACGACCTCAGAACTGTGCCGCACACGCGCTACCCAATGCGCCGCCGTGCTGCCATCATTTATTGTATTTCTTGGAAATTAAAACTACCTGAGGCTTTGTTTAGACCAAAACATAATTTGCTTTGACGAAAGATGGTCTTGAGATAAATCTCCATCTCTCGTCCCGCCAACATTACAACTTGCCAAAGAGTTTTCCTTTCAGAAATTTTCAGTAACCCAAGTTTGGGTTAAACAAATGTTCAGATTGCAAACGTACATGATTGGTTGGTTATTCTTGCTCCACGTGATATCCGCCGTAGGTCGGGACTCAACCTCACAGATGAAAGTTGCGTTGTGGTCCAAGAGTACGTCCACCGCCTCCAACGACGTCACAATTCGAGGCGCTAGGAAAGAGACTACGGCGTTCAAAATAAAAAACTGGAGGCAAGCTCTCATTTTGTCCCCAAAATACCAGATAATTTATAGTAATGTTAAAGTTTTCAGCATATCACACATTTGGTGTTTTTTTATAATCAAGGGACTCCAACGTTGTGCCCGTGGGCACCAGAATTCCCTCTAAGGTGAGTTGCTGGGTCATTGAGTGTCAGGCACCAGAAACGGAGACAGAACCCAATTGTGTTCGTTTCTTAGTTTTATCGAGGAGGAAAAGGCTAGCACCTACAATCTAGTGATCGTTGGTTGCGGGGAGCAGATCGCTCAGAACGCAGATGTAGCACTTCTGTGGCGAGCGATAGCGGTCTCGAAAACGGGAAAACAGGTCGGGTTGTCGGGCGGAGGAGAAGAGACGTAGTCAAACAGAAACAGGACGAAGCCGGGAAACGTGCGACAGCCAAAAAACAGGAGGGAGTCAGGGTCGGAAGGCTAGCCTCAGCTGGAGCTGAAGGCTTGCAGACGGTCTGACACCGGCAACCAGGGACCGGGGGTTTAGTGGCAGGGAACCAATCAGCGCACAGGGCTGTTGACGCCAAGGAGCGGTCAGAGGTGCCCTGAATCAGCAATCATGACATTGAGATTTTCTAGTTTTTTATTATTGGTTAACTGAGTCATGGGCTTCATGAAAAAAATGAATCTATTTAAGTATAGCTAATTATTTGTAAGCAATTAATTAATAGAATATGATGAAAATCTAATTATGGATTTAACACATATATTTGTCTTTTTATCAATTTATTATACAGGAGAAACAACAAACTAAATTCCAATTTATAAGTCTCATGAAGCCTTTGCAAATATGGGTGGTAAATAAATTATTCTAACAAACAATTCATTGACCAATTGAATTAAAGAGCGGAGTTTATTGTTTTCAAAACTCGCCTTTTTCGAGCACCACATACAGTCAAGAAAGTAAGTATTTGAACCCTGCTATGTTGCTATTTTTTCCACTTAGAAATCATGAAGGAATCTAAAATTATCGGCGTAGGTGCTTGTCCACTGTGAGAGAGATAAACTTAAAAAAAATCTGGAATCACAATACATTATTTTTTTTTAACAATTTATTTATTTGTGATATAGCTGCAAATAAATATTTGAGCACCTGAGAAAATGAATGTTAATATTTGGTACAGTAGCCTTTGTTTGTTATTACAGAGGTCAAACGTTTCCTGTAGTCGTTCACTAGTCACTGTAGTCGTTCTTGGCCCACTCCTCCACACTTATCTTCTCTAGATCAGTCAGGTTTCTGGGCTGTCGCTGAAAAACACGAAGTTTGAGCTCCCTCCAAAGAATTTCGATTGGGTTCAGGTCTGGAGCCTGGCTGGGCCATGCTAAAATCTTGATATGCTTCTTACAGAGCCAATCCTTGGTTTTCCTGGCTGTGTGCTTCGGGTCGTTGTGGCGTTGGAAGACTCAAGCATGACCCATCTTCAATGCTCTGATTGAGGGAAGGAGGTTGTTCCCCAAAATATCACAATCCACTGCCCGAGTCATCCGCTCGCTAATGCAGTGCACTCGTCCTGTCCCATGTGCAAAAAGACACCCCCAAAGCATGATGCTAACACCTCCATGCTTCAGAGTAGGATGGTGTTTTTCGGACTGTACTCTTCATTCTTGTTCCTCCAAACACACTTAGTGGAATTACAGGGAGTGCAGAATTATTAGGCAAATGAGTATTTTGACCACATCATCCTCTTTATGCATGTTGTCTTACTCCAAGCTGTATAGGCTCAAAAGCCTACTACCAATTAAGCATATCAGGTGATGTGCATCTCTGTAATGAGAAGGGGTGTGGTCTAATGACATCAACACCCTATATCAGGTGTGCATGATTATTAGGCAACTTCCTTTCCTTTGGCAAAATGGGTCAGAAGAGGGACTTGACAGGCTCTGAAAAGTCAAAAATAGTGAGATATCTTGCAGAGGGATGCAGCACTCTTAAAATTGCCAAGCTTCTGAAGCGTGATCATCGAGCAATCAAGCGTTACATTCAAAATAGTCAACAGGGTCGCAAGAAGCGTGTAGAAAAACCAAGGTGCAAAATAACTGCCCGTGAACTGAGGAAAAGTCAAGCGTACAGCTGCCAAGATGCCACTTGCCACCAGTTTTGCCATATTTCAGAGCTGCAACATCACTGGAGTGCCCAAAAGCACAAGGTGTGCAATACTCAGAGACATGGCCAAGGTAAGAAAGGCTGGAAAAACGACCACCACTGAACAAGACACACAAGCTGAAACGTCAAGACTGGGCCAAGAAAAATCTCAAGACGGATTTTTCTAAGGTTTTATGGACTGATGAAATGAGAGTGAGTCTTGATGGGCCAGATGGATGGGCCCGTGGCTGGATCGGTAAAGGGCAGAGAGCTCCAGTCCGCCTCAGACGCCAGCAAGGTGGAGGTGGGGTACTGGTATGGGCTGGTATCATCAAAGATGAGCTTGTGGGGCCTTTTCGGGTTGAGGATGGACTCAAGCTCAACTCCCAGTCCTACTGCCAGTTTCTGGAAGACACCTTCTTCAAGCAGTGGTACAGGAAAAAGTCCCCATCCTTCAAGAAAAACATGATTTTCATGCAGGACAACGCTCCATCACACGCATCCAAGTACTCCACAGCGTGGCTGGCAAGAAAGGGTCTAAAAGAAGAAAAACTAATGACATGGCCTCCTTGTTCACCTGATCTGAACCCCATGAAGAACCTGTGGTCCCTCATCAAATGTGAGATTTACAAGGAGGGAAAACAGTACACCTCTCTGAACAGTGTCTGGGAGGCTGTGGTTGCTGCTGCAAGCAATGTTAATCGTGAACAGATCAAAGCACTGACAGAATCCATGGATGGCAGGCTTTTGAGTGTCCTTGCAAAGAAAGGTGGCTATATTGGTCACTGATTTGTTTCTGTTTTGTTTTTGAATGTCAGAAATGTATATTTGTGAATGTTGAGCTGTTATATTGGTTTCCCTGATGAAAATAAATAATTGAAAGGGGTATACATTTGTTTTTTGTTAAGTTGCCTAATAATTATGCACAGTAATGTTCACCTGCACACACAGATATCCTCCTAAAATAGCTAAAACTAAAAAAGCACCACTCCAACTTCCAAAATATTCAGCTTTGATATTAATGAGACTTTTGGGTTCATTAAGAACATGGTTGTTGTTCAATAATAAAATTAATCCTCAAAAATACAACTTGCCTAATAATTCTGCACTTTCTGTATGACCAAAAAGTTCTGTTTTGGTCTGATCTGACCACAAAACATTCTCCCATGACTCCTCTGTATCATCCAAATAGTCACATGCAAATTTAAGACATGTGCTGGTTTAATTAGGGAAACCTTTCGAGCCATGCATAATTTCAAATCATGACGTCCTAGTGTATTACCTACAGTAACCTTGGAAACGGTGGTTTCAGCTCTTTTCAGGTCATTGACCGACTCATGTCGTGTAGTTCCGGGCTGATTCCTTACCTTTCTTAGAATCATTGAGACCCCACGTGGTGATATCTTGCATGGGGCTCCATTCTGATTGAGATTGACCGTCATGTTTAGTTTCTTCCATTTTCTAACGATTGCTCCAACAGTGGAACTTTTTCACCAAGCTGCTAGGCAATTGCTCCGTAGCCCTTTCCAGCCTTGTGGAGGTGTAAATTTTTTGTCTCTGGATGACACTTAATCTTGCATGGGGCTCCATTCTGATTGAGATTGACCATCATGTTTAGCTTCTTCCATTTTCTAACGATTGCTCCAACAGTGGAACTTTTTCACCAAGCTGCTGGGCAATTGCTCCGTAGCCCTTTCCAGCCTTGTAGAGGTGTAAAATTTTTGTCTCTGGATGTCACTTAATTTGTTGCGTCTTAACCCAGAAAAAACTGAAATGTTGATTATTGGTGCAGGTCATTGTCAAGAGTTGTTTTCAAACACTGCCCTGAACCTAGACCAATGTAACATCACCCGTAATGACTCAGTCAAAATTCTAGGTGTTATATTTGAACCTAATCTGTCGTTTCAATAACAGTTGAAAAAAATTACTTGAATAGCTTTCTTCCACCTCCGTAATATTGTGAAGATTCATTCGATGCTGTCCCAATCAGATGCAGAGGTTCTAATTCATGCGTTTATTACTTCTCGGCTTGATTACTGTAATGTATTACTTTTTGGTGTCCCGATGTCTCGCAACTGGTTCAGAATGTGGCAGCTAGACTCTTGACTAAGCCAATAAAGTTTGAGCATATTACTCCAGTATTGGCCAACCTTCACTGGCTCCCAGTCCACTTAAGATGTGACTTTAGGGTTATCTTACTAACATACAAATGTTTGCATGGATTTGCGCCCTCTTATCCCTCAGATTTGATCTCCCCATATATTCCTGCACGGAGCCTCCGCTCTGAAAATGCCGGTCTACTTGTGACTCCTAGAGCCAAGAACTCTGCAGGCTCGAGAGCGTTCTCCATCCGGGCCCCAGTGCTGTGGAATACTCTGTTAAAAAGTTGCCTGACCGCTGAGTTAAAGTCTTACTGATTGTTTTTATGCAGCTAACAACCTCAAACAGGTGCATATGATTCAGGATGATACAATGAGTGCAGGTGGATTTCTAATGGGCGGACTAACAGGTCTTTCAAGGTCAGAATTCTAGATGATACTGGTGTTTAAATAATTAATTACAACTGTATCACACAAATAAATTGTTAAAAAAATTATGCTGTGGGATTTCTGGATTTTTCTTTTTAGTTTATCACTCTCACAGTGGACATGCACCTACGATGAAAATGTCAGACCCCTCCATGATTTCTAAGTTGGTGAAATAGCAAAATACCAGGGTGTTAAAATAATCATTTTCTTCATTGTACATTTTTAGATCATTATGTTAGGAAAATGCATGAAAACCTTTGTGCAGTTATTCTGAAAGGTGGCTACACACACTTTAGGTGAATTATTTTTACCGTTTTGATCGTTCAATATACTTTAATCGAGAGACACACACTCTTGGATTTATGGACTTGTCTTTTACTAATCATCTACTGAAGAATAGAACACAAAAAAATGATCAGAAAAAAAACAAAGACAACTAGAAGTTGACAACGTAAACTGTCACCATTTGCATAGACAACGACGTTCGCTTGATTATTACGTTATTGTATTTTCATAAAATTCAACCTTTTACGTCACACCAATACCAATACCTAGCAACAACGAGATTTCATGGAGATGGCTTCTCTGAGGTCGCTGGCTTTTTCCTACCAGTTTGGCCACTAGCTTGATCGAGCTTGGCTGCTGATTTGACTGGTTCTCTGGCCAGTGTTTCAGTCCAGTTCTTCTTGTTAGGATATGACCTCTTTCTTTCTTGCTGGACAAATTAGGACGGCCCTTGCCAGGTGAGACGTGTACCAGCTATGTGTTCCGGTCTCCTGAGAAGGGCGGATCCCCTGTGGTGGAGTTGTCAAGACAGCCTTTGATGCGCAAATGCAAGGTTACGCCCCCCTCCCTGACCTCACAGTCCACCAATATCGGACAGATAACATATCTATGTGATTGACTTAAAACACAGTATTAACTTCACATGTTTTTACATTGTTTAATCATTTTCTGACATTGCAAAACAAAACTCTGACCAAACATTGAATACCCCACAAAGCAAATGAGCAAATAATGCGCAGTTTTTTGACTAGCTAACGGGCTACCTTTTTAGCTTTGTAGCGAGCTATCTTCCCACATTTTAAGCCATTTATCAAGCTATCTAGCTAACTTTTTACATTTTTTGCTTGCTATCTAGCTCACAATTGAACGTTTTTTGCTTGTTACCAAGCTAAGATTTGGCCTCCTTTCCAGCTAACTATCTAGCTTTCTTTAACTTTTTAGTTTGTTGGCACTTTACTCTTTATCTAGCTATCTACCGTATTTTCCGCACTATAAGGCGCACCTAAAAGTCTTAATTTTTTTCAAAAGCTGACCATGCGCCTTATAACACAGTGCGCCTTATATATGGCTCAATATTAAATTCGCAAGGTCTCGCAACTAAACAGCCGCCGACTCCATTTTTCGCGCTGTGCATACTGGGAAATATTAAACAACGATTCTCTTTCATACGTGTATTTGTATAAAAAAATGGCTCCTGTTAAGAGACACGCGTTCAACGCCGAGTTTAAACTCAAGGCGATCAGTCACGCAGCACAACACGGCATTAGAGCGGCAGCGAGAGAGTTAAACTTAAATGAATCTATGGTAAGGAAGTGGAGAAAGGATGAAGATAAGCTCCGCCAAGTAAGGAAAACTCAACAAAGTTTCCGTGGCAATAAAGCAAGATGGCCAGAGTTAGAGGAGACACTTGAACAGTGGGTTGTTTAACAAAGAGCGGCAAGCAGAAGTGTCAGTACGATAACTATACGTATGAAGGCAACAGCGCTGGCACAGGACAACAACACCGGACGTGTTGAATGGCCCATTCACTGAGATGGTCAATTCGAACACAGCAGAAGAAGAATTCGAGGGATTCGTCTATGAGGAGCTTATAGAGTGATCTTTTTTTTTCTTTTGTGTGTTTACGTTTTACATTTTACAGTTATTATGTTATTGCTTTATTGTTATTGTTTTGCACTTGTTGTTTTTGCACATTACGAGTGTCACTTTATTGCGATTGCACTAACGTATCATATAAAATAACAGTATCAGACGTTTATTTCTTTGCGTGTTGACTAAATGGAGGAAAAGTAAAATTATATGCCTTGATGTTGTTCAAAGATGTTAAAGATGTGTCACGAAAATGCTTTACCTCAGAGAAAATAATAAAATGGCTGTTTATTCATTTTGGGAGTGAATGGAGTTGTGGAAAGCTTGTTTGTTAACAATAAAGTTTGACCTTTTTGAATGTTTTGTTGACATTCCCTTTAGCGTGGCAACATCTAGAGGTTGCATAACGTAACTACATTCTCTACTGTAGTCAAGTCGTCACATTTATTTACCGTAAATAGCCCTTAATCCCAAAAATGTCTCGAAGGACTGCACAGGATTACAATTACAAAATTTCACAATTACCTGATCTTAAACCAGCATGCACTTATAGCGCCTTATAATGGGGTGCGTCTTATGTATGGCAAACGTTTTAAAATATATCATTCATTGAAGGTGCGCCTTATAACACGGTGCGCCATATAGTGCGGAAATTACGGGTAGTTCCCTTGTATTTATGTTTTTACCTGTTTACATTTCTAGCTAACTATCAAACTATTTAGCGAGCCATCTAGCTAAGTTGCTAGTTTTAATAATGCATATCAAACGGTGTGCTCTTTCACTAATTACTAAAAACAGGCTTGACACTTGAAAAATGTTGGAGACCCCTGATATAAGTAAATGCTTTCATCAGCTCTTTTGTAAAGGTAAGGAAATATTTCAAAATATTACGTGAACACAAATGGAGTCAAGAGTCTGTCCGATCTGTAAGACCATTAACACATTGCTGTGTCTTTTGTTGATGTAAGGGTGACTCACACAAGCGTGTCTGCAGACAGATTTCCTTTCCTTTTGACAAGTTAGTGAAAGAGCTCAAACCTGATTGGTTGTCAAAATCCTTTTCAAAACATCTAACATGGCTGCGCCGACTGACCTTTTCGAATGCCGTGACTCAAGCCCACCGAAAGGAGAAACCAAAAAATCTTCAAGGCTGCCTCCATCTTTCTTAGAAATCCTTAAAAGTTTTGTGTGCTTCCACGGCGGTCGATGTTTGGACCACCTGGCCCTTCCTTCCTCAGCGCGAGCGTCGTCACTAGCCACACACGTTTTCTTGACAGTGGGCAGCTTACAGGGATGCATGGAGTTTCTTTCTGGAGTGACGGCTGCAGCTGCCGCTGCTCCACACATGCACCTGTTTGTAGCAGCTCTCCAAGCTGCAGAGCTCGCAAAAAGCAGCGAGGCATGTTAGATTATCAAAATGTTTCGCTGGAGATGTTGTCTCTACCACATGAGTTTTCCAGCCATACTAGTTTTATTTTTTAATAATAATGTTACTACTTTGATAATCACAACATCATTTTAATTGTTATAAATGCACCTTATGCGTATCCACATGTGCTAATGAAGTACAAACTTTCTGTATTCAATGTTTCAAGGTACTTTCCCAGCAGTTGGCTTACGAATAGCCAGCCTTATCTTATCTTACAACCTTCAAAATCCAGCTGTGTGCTGTTTTAACAAAAGTCCTTTCTTTTGCCTCGTTATGTGATTTGCCAGCAGTGCCTGTTAGAGTTTTATGTTCCATTTTTTTAAAATCCACGCCTTTTTCCTATGAGAGAAGGGGAGCTACATTACGGGCTTGAGGCGCCGTTGCTGTCATGCACTTTATGGGCAAATTTCAACATGCTACCTATTGTTCCCTTAAATGATGTTCAATATGTTTGTGTACTGTTACCCATTGCTAAATCTATTGCACCCTGGTCTTCCTGGACGGGGGATTACCACTTGTTAGGCCCCTTTTCAAGGTTTCTTTTTTCCTCATGCTGAGGTTTTGAGTTTTTCCTTGCCTGCATGTTGGTTAAAGATCAGGCAATGGTGTAATTGTAATCCTGTCCCATCCTTTGAGACATCTTGTGGGCTATACAAATAAATGTGACTTGACTTAAGATATTGTGTCGATTCCTTTCTCATCAGCTTACCATTTTAGCTTGTAACTTTGTAGCAAATTAAAGATAAACAATTACTTTGGCATGGAAAAAAAATGAATGCTAACAAACGTTGACAAGACGTAATAAGTGCAACGTTCTCTGTTGTGAATGACTTCACTGCTCTGGTTTGATTTTGGTCAATTCTTCTTGCAGCCTTATTCACAGTTTGATGATTGTAGTGGGTTTCATGACCACAGCTTGACCAATGAGTTTAGAGAGGTTCTCTATTGGGTTGAGATCAGGACTTTGGGCAGGCCTAGCCAATAATTAAATGTTTTCACCTTCAAGTAAATTCCTTACCTGTTACAAAAAACATGCTCCAAACCATGACACTTCCTTCTCCACCTTTCACAGATTTGTTTTTACACACTTCGGGTTTAGTCTTTCTGTAATGTGTCGCCAAACATAATGCTTCCCATTAGACCCAAATACAGTGCTGTTCAAAATAATTTCAGTGCAATGTGCATGCTTTTTATCATATTTTTTATTGTAACATGTTAGACAAGTTACAAGTGAGTGCTTTAGATTCTCAGAATTACAAACAAGACACAGCATTCATAAGGGTACTTCAATTGGGAAAATAGTTCAAAAGGGTGTGTTTTAAAAAAAAATAGCTGTGTTCATCGATTTTGGGGAACAAAAAGAACAAAAACAGGTGGGAATCAGGTGGGAATCGGGTCGGCGCCTATTTAAGGATGATGAAGCCAGTACAGGTTAAATATGCATTCGAGGAAAATGGGTCATTCAAGACACTGCTCCAAAGAAAGGTGTTGGATGTTTAGCTAAAATTATCTCCAATGCCTTAAAATGGGTAGAAAAACAGAGACATTTTGTGTATGTCAAGATACTTGAATAGGTTATGTTGCCTTATGCTGAAGAGGACGTGCCCTTGAAATAGGTGTTTCAACAAGAAAATGACGCTAAACACACCAGTAGATGAGCAAAAACCTGGTTTCAAACCAATAAAATAAATGTTATTGAGTGGCCAGTCCAATCATCATATCTCAATCCAATCGAGAACTTGTGGGGTGATTTCAAAATTGATGTGCAGTCCTTTGAGACATTTTTGTGATTAAGGGCTATATAAATAAATTTGACTTGACTTGAATTGACTTGAAGCAAAACCAAGAAATGCAAATGAACTCTGGAATGTTTTTAAGCAATCATGG
The DNA here is from genome assembly GCF_059441175.1 of Urocampus carinirostris. Taxonomy (NCBI): domain Eukaryota; kingdom Metazoa; phylum Chordata; class Actinopteri; order Syngnathiformes; family Syngnathidae; genus Urocampus; species Urocampus carinirostris. The sequence continues at coordinate 35,077,599 of NC_142364.1, forward strand.
AGTGAAATAACACAAATCGGTTGACTCTATGCCACACAGATGTAAAGAAGTTCTAAAAAAAAACTGTGGTTATGCAACTCAATGTTAGGATTGCTAAATTATTTCCTTTTTTTGAAATATAAAATAGTTTTTAGTTAGTACAGTAAACAGCAGATAGTGCTATTTTCTGAATACACCCCTTTGAACTGTTTGCCCAATTGCTTGGCCTTTGGAGTATGCCTATTATTAATGGTGGGATTCTGGGTCCTGATTGTTTTCTGAGAATCTACAACACCTACTGGTAACTTGTTTGGCATGTAGAAAAAAGGAATTTACCAAAACCCTGAGCTATTCTGGTTAGTCACATTGCACTGCTGTTATTTTGAACAGCACTGAAGTGAACTCTGGACCAGTTCTCCTGTGTCCACACAACATGCTCCTCAGCAAACCTCAGTCTAGCTTTTATAATTGTTTTGCTGATGAGAGGTTTGGTCACTGCAGTGTGGGTCTCAATTTAAATTGCTCTTAAACGACGAGACACTGTATGGCGAGACATAACCTAACCATGTTCAGCTGAACTGGCGGGCAATTCAAGCTGCAGTGTGGAAACGATTACCTAAAGAGATCTTTCCAATGACCTGTCCTCTCTTGTATTTGTCTTCCGTGGACAACCAGCCTTTTTGGGCGACCTGTCTGCGTTTGTAATTTTGTAAAGGTTCAGTATTCTTGAAATCCCAGATTTGGAACAATCAACTTGTCTTGCTATGGCAGATAGGGTCATCCCTTTTGTCTTCATCTAGAATACCTGCTGCCGGAGGCTTTCGGTCACTTTAGAATTGCCCACCATCTTGCAAAGTTAGTGAAACTGGCAGTTAGATTCCCAGTTAAGATAGATAGATAGATAGATAGATAGATAGATAGATAGATAGATAGATAGATAGACAGACAGACAGACAGACAGACAGACAGACAGACAGACAGACAGACAGACAGACAGACAGACAGACAGACAGACAGACAGACAGACAGACAGATAGACAGATAGATAGATAGATAGATAGATAGATAGATAGATAGATAGATAGATAGATAGATAGATAGATAGATAGATAGATAGATACTTTATTCATCCCCGTAGGGAAATTTACACTTCCAGCAGTCTACCCCGTTGTTTATTAACAGATTAACATGATGCCCAAAGGGTGCTTGTAATGGAGTGGATGACGTCACGCCAGTCCAAAAGTTCGACATCCCTGGGGCAGATGGAAAACTTTTCTCTGTGAAAATCCGGGGATACACCACCTCGTGTTAGCAAGTCGGCCTCCTCTCCGATTCCCCCCGGCTTTCGTGTCTCTGTTTAGCAGCGTTGAAGCCGGAATAGCTCCGGGTGGCTACACGTTAGCGTCCGGTATGCTAAACGTGAGCCACGTTTCCGCAAAACACAGCAACTGCGCTCCCTGTGCGCTTCGATGTTTTCCACCAGCACTCGATGATCTTATTTGGTCGTGAGTTTGCATTTACCATGATTACGGATGGTACCGAAGACTTAACGCTTCGCTAGCTCCGGCTATTCCTCCACGATAGGCCCCTTCATCACGCCGGCACGAGAATTCCTCAGGGCAAGGAGTTGAAATTCCTTGAATACACGCATTTTTTTTGTGCGCTAAAACCCATGTCCCACAGGATAGAAGTAATCCATAGTGTAGTTGTCAAAACGGGAAGAAAAAACACTGAAGATAGGAGCAGACATTAAAACAATAGGGCAGCTGCTGGAAAAGCTCGTGGCAGTTAAATAGATGTTGACAAAAAAAAATCAAGGAAATTAGCACCATGTACTTGTACCATGGGATGAACCTGAGAGTGTTCTCCAATTTTGAATTTCAGTGAATTTTTGCAATACGCTATCCATTTAGTGGAAGTGTTGCAGTAACATGGTATAGACGAGGTGTCTCCAACATTTTTCAAGGAGAGGTACTTTTTTTCCTAATTTGTGCGGTTTGATATGCATTTTTAAAATGACAACTTAGCTAGATGACTTGCCCAGTAGCTAAAACTGTATCCTGATAGTGAGCTAAAAATGTAAACAGGTGAAAAAGGAAAAGGGAGCTAGATAGCTGGTCAAGTCATGTTTATTTGTATAGCCTTTTATTAAAAGCCATCTAAATAGTCCGATAGAAAGCTAAAAAAAAAAAAAAAGGAGCTTGATAACTAGCAAAAGTTGCTCAATAGCATGCAACCAAAAAGGTGCTCCCACATTCCCAGAACATGCATCTCAGGGTAATTGGTCGGTCCAAATTGTACCTAGGTGTGAATGAGCAAGTGAGTGTGTCTGTCTCTGTGCGCCCTGTAAAAAAAAGCGTGTGGACGTGGGCTATAATTTGCCCACCCCTGATCTGGGTACTTAGCAACTACAAAGCTGTGTACCTAAAATGGTCTCTGCTGGAAAGCGTTACAAAGTCACGTTTGTTGTGCGTCCACCTGTCGCACACTTGCGTTTATTTGGGGAAAGGAATGACGCGTTGCTACACTAATAGAAAACATTCTCTTCGTTGTTTTTGATTTGAAGCTTTCAGCTTTGTGTGTCAAAACAGCTTAAAGCGGGCAGGATCAGTAAAAGAATTTTATCTTTGAAATAAGTATTCTTACCTTTTAGCCTACATTAGTAACCTACCTTACATACTTATAATCACTTAAGACAAAGGATCACATTTATTTGCAAACAATGGGGAAAACATTTTTACTTTTTGCATTTGATGTGTTAACTAGTTTGTTTTAACAGTTGAGTAAATACATTGCACCTGAACCAACTCACCACGCTCTACAAACTTAGCACTGCCCTATAGCGGTGACAGAAAGCATTTTGATTTGTCTAATAACCCATAACTTTTGATAGAAATGACCCAAAATCTCTCCTATTTGACATACCGGAGATTTATAGCGAGCAGGACTAAATCAGTCAATGGGTCAGATCTGGCCCCTGGGTTTCCTTTCTGACATACCTTTCCTAGACTGTTCATCCACCAGGGCCTCGCAAAATTCTTTAGGAAACACTAGTAAACTTTGGCGTTTTGAAGGACTTTGGTTATGAGCAAGTACAATTTGGTATGGGCAGTGTCTTGTCCTAACCTTGTGCCGCACCTTCCTGGCCTCGCTCCTCCTCCAATCATTAATCATCTGCTTCCTTTTCATGCCTTAGCTCCTCTTACAAACACAGCAAGACGTCAAACATGAAAAAGTCTTTCCGTTCTTGGTGAGGTAAGTTTCCTTTCCTGGACTGAATTATGATGAATTTGTTTGAATTGGTTGAGCCACTTTTTACATTTTCATACCACGTTGGTCTTGGGTTTCAGTTTTCAGCAAATCAATGGACGCTGATATTAAAGCCAAAATATGTGGTTGACTTACTGCCGAGACTCTATTAAATACCGAGTGTAAAATGACTTTGAGGAAAGCAGTAAAAGATTAAGGGTGTGCCGCTCGGACTTTGGCTCCCTCCTTGCTGACGCATGATCCTTTCTTTTGACTCTAGATATATACCTTTTTTTGTCAGGTCCCTCAAAATTGTTAGGTGAAAAAAGCATGCCTATGTTTAGTTTGCTGGAGGTGAAAAGTAGTGACACAAAAAAGACAAGTTGATGCCCGTAACATGTGTGAAGCCTTTATCCGACTCTTGCCTCCTCCATTCAAATTACGATCAACATGTCAAACTGAAACAAAAATCTTTCCTGTCCCTCGTTTAGATCACCTGTTTCTCCTTTCACTGGCCAAAAAGGGGACTGCATTGTACTTGTGATTCACAGATTTTAAAAAAACACAATCGGATCTTGGATGTGTTCTCATTTGAATGAGGCAAACAACGTTTTTAAAAGTGTCTTAAACTTTCCACTTTGAAGCTACTTGTCCAAAAGCGTATTGTTACAAATTTTAGTAATGGACCGAATAACAATGGATTGTTTTGACTTTGCTATTCAAATTTAGTTTGCAGATTGTTTTTATTCTGTTTAGTGAGATATTTGAGTTAAAAGGCAATATATAGATAACAGCAAAACAAAGACAACTAAAAAACAGCAAATCTCTGCTTTTACCTTAACTGCATAAACAGCTCTTCCTTGAGTGAAATCGTGGAAAAGGTTAAAGTGGGTGTTGGCTTTGGGAAGTCCTAAATACCAGAGATGTTTTTTTAACAGCAAACATGTTGAGGCAACACTAGAGAAGCTGCAAACTGAAGAAAAACGAGTGCACTTGTGCACTGAGCAAAACGGGAAACTGTCCTGACTACCGAGGGGGTGGAGGACTCTCCAAAAGAAGATGTGAGTGACGGCTGAGGTGGGGAGGGAGAAGGCCGGGATGAATATAAACTAAAAAAGGTAGAAGAGAAAAAAGAGAATATAGAAGAAAGAATACCAGATGTTGGCAAGGATCGATTTTGGTAGAAAGTGAAGAAGGTGTCCTCGGCTTGGTAGAAAGTGAAGAAGGTGTCCTCAGCTTCTTTTTCAAAGGAATTGAAATTGTCCTCGTGCAGGTGCAGATGCCAAAACAGATGAAACAGGAACTTCCTGTTGTGGTCCAGGCGGGTGACGGCAGAACTTTGTCCAGGTGGGCCTCGACTCGCACCTTCAGAAGGCACTCATATTTCATCAGACATTTGTGCTTTTTAGAGCCGAGTTCCTTTCGTTGATGGACACTTACAACTGCTTTCTCAAAGACCAGACTCAGCTTCATCTCACCTATTCTCGGGTAGCCAGACAGATTTCTGAGTTCTAAACCATCACTCATATGTTTATTCCAATTGTGTCTTGTCAATACTATTCCTCAGATCATATTTTGTTTAATTGTCTTGTTTATTATCAAATGTATAGCAGTAAATGGATGAAGAACAGCCGTAACTCAAGTAACGTTTGATGTAATTATCTGTCTTGAGCAATGTTCCCTCTAATTTTCCATGGGTCTGAGCGTTCACTCAAAGTCGGTGAGCAACACTTGAAACAACAGTGAGCAACCATAATCCCAAGTGTTGCAAGATAATCAATTATCAAACATGTCCAAAACTTGACATCAAGTTACATTTTGCTGAGTTTCCAGCAATGCAAAATTATTTTTCTCTTGAATGAATTGACTCATGTACGATTGCAAAGGTTGTTGTACGGCCTACAAACGTCGTTTGTTCTTACAATTCTTTCACAAGATATCCATTTCTTTTTATTTTCTGATATATTTTGTCGCATAATATTAACATTTTTGGGGGCTTATTTAGTTGGTTGTAAGATACAGAACTGTACCTAATCAGATTTTTTAGTGGAAGTACAATGTTAGCAACAAGATTCACTTGATATAATTGGAAATTATTTAAATGCAACACAAATTTTTTCTTCTTTTTCCCGTGTTTTTGTTTTTTTACTTTTTTTAATTCTTTTAAAAAAAATCTCATTGTGTTTATTTTTTCCGAGCTGTTACTTTTTTCTTTTTGTTCTCTATTTATTTTTTTCCTACATTTCTTTCATTTCTTTTTTTCTGGCTTTTTTCTAAATTTTTTGTTTTTTTTTTCTCTTCCTTTTGTTTCTTTTTTCTCAGCTTTTTACTACTTTTTCATTTTGGTATTTTTTTCTTTTTTGTTCTATTCCCCCCTTCCTTTAAGCCATTTTGTGCATAATTTTACATAATATTTGGTCATGTTGGGATTAAAGAAGCAAAAACAACCTGAAAAGCCGTTTAGGCCCCGAAAGAGGTTCCTTTTAGTGAGCAGAGCCGAAGAAGCCGGTTCTCGACAAACACTAATAACTTTACGCAACTTCGTTCTACTTCGACTCGACTTCAAAATACCACATTTAGGACACAACGTCAGGGGAACCCGTGTATTTTTACCTTCATGCACTGTAACTTTGACTTATGTCGCTTCTTAATTAGTAATTTTGAGCCCTCATTTTTGTGCGCTTACTAGATTTTCTTGTGCACTGAGAATGTACGAGCAGTGCGCAATTGCGCATGCGCGCAGCTTAGAGGGAGCACTGGTCTTGAGTGAAAGCATTTTTATCGCCAAAAATTTCAAGTTACCGGTAACTTTTTAGTTAAAGCTTGGAAGCTCTGCCTTTTAGCATCCCTGACTTCTGTTTGTCCAGTTGACGGGAGATCAGGGCTCCGACAGGGAGGTTGTCGTGGAAGGGTTCCTCAATGTCCGCTGGGGAGTCCGAAGACCTATTCGCCTGAAAATTCAGGACGAGAAACAGACAATGGCATCTACCCTGCTAATCTCGCCTGACCCGGTCAGCCCGCTTGGAAACAAGAGGTCACTTTCCCTTTCGTGTGTTGAAAGAATATTTTGAAACATAAAAAAATGCCTTTAAGCAGCGCTCAGTCCACTTTTTCTGGAACGAGAATTGAATTTACAATAGGGTCCCTGTAGGGGCATGTCCCGATGGGGCGAGTACAACGACCTACACCATATTGACGAGATGGCCGATCAAGCTGTCATCAAGAGTCCTTTACCAGGTTGAGGTATTTTTTCATTTTTCACAGAATGTCCGCAAAGTGCGTCGAGCACATTTCATTTCGTTTATTTATACCCGATATACCGATGTCAGTAGCAGATAAAGTAGACAAATTCCTTCTAAAACATACAAATAATTGAGATCTATCATTAAAGTTTTGATCCTCCAAAAATTTGAATTGCTGCCCTCTAGTTGCAAGTTATTAACTTAAAATTAGAGTCATACCAATTATGAAAAAAAAAACAAAATTTGCATACATGCCAAACTTTTGACATTGAAAAAGTGGTATATACTTGTTGTTTATGGTAATGTCATTGAGACCCCAATAATCAATACAAGGTCTGAAAGTCTTTTCTTTCTTCCCGACAAAAATGAAACCGGCGCCGGGAGAGGACTTAGATGAACGAATAATGCCGGAGTCTGAAGACTCGCGAATGTATTGATCCATTGCTTCTCGTTCAGGACCGGGTAGCAAATATAAATGACCCGCAGTTAAATAGCACTATTATATGGTGTATGCGGGGAACAGAGATTTAGCCTTAGCCTAGCTGAATCATAATAAACAAGAGGAATTTCAGAAAGTGACTTGAGATCGATCTGTGGTTTTGTGGGGGATATAAAACAGGAGGACTGACAGGGTCTACCCCAGAAGATAATTCTGCCGGATCCCCAGTCAAATTGTGGGTTGTGTACCCTTAACCAGGGTAAACTAAGTAAAGTACTTTTTCCAATGCATAAAAATGCCCATCCATAAATTTAACGTGGACAGGGTTAGAAATTTGAGCTACCACACCTATCAAAGAGATGTCGAAGGCCTACACCTTATGTGGGTGTGTCAGTGGTTGCAGAATTACTCTCAAAGCTTCAGCAAGAGAGGGATTCAAAAAGTCAGAACCAGAGTCAATGAATGGCACATCTTTGGCCCATTGGCCATGGCTAATCATGATGCAGGTACTACCCCGAGTGATACTGTCCAAATTGGTTTTACTGAGACCACTTACAGTGTTCCCTTGTCCATACCTGACCTCTTTGGTGGGAATGCACCAAATGTTCTCTTGCCCCACAATGAAAACAACGTCCTTCAAGACGTCATTTGCTTCTTTCTACCAGAGAGAAGTGCATACTGGTGATCTCCATGATCTCCTCTCCCTCCTCTGAGCAGGATGCATGACGAGCAGGTAAGTAACGTAGATCTCCCATTTCGTAGTGAAAGCAAGCCACCCCGTGTCAAGAGCCTTTCCAGTCCCGGGTCATAATTTGCCAGTCGATTTTGATGGAGAAGGAGGTGAGATCGTTGAGGTGATCAAGCAAGTCCACCATGACGAGTTGGTCTCTGACCTCCTGGGAGAGCCCTCAGAAGAATTCATCAATAAGAGCATGTGTGTTCCACTCACTTTGAGTGGCAAGGGTATGGAAATCTATGGTGTAGACACAGACCGCTGTCCTTGAGTAAGTCTTGTGAGCCGCCATGCTGCTTTCCGCCCTGGAACCGACTGTTGGTAGACGCATCTGAACGCGGCGGTGAATGCCTCAAGGTAGTCGCAGAGTGCCAAAAGTCGACTCGATTCCGCTGTAGCCTACGCCTCCGCTCCTTATTAGGAGGGATAAAATGACGACTACCTTTGACCACTCAGAAGGAAAAGCTGCCACCTCCATGCTGAAATGGAAAACAGATTGGGTCAGAAATGAAAGTACATCATCAGATTTGCCAGAAAACTTTTCGGGGAGAAAAAGCTGAATGAGTTTGGTGAATGGGACGTGGTCTGAGGTGGATGGGTTTCGGGCAGTTGGGGTATCGCCTCAGAAACATCCGTGGGTCTGGAAATTTTTGCCAGTTCCGCTTTGACATCCTTGAATTGGTCCAACCAAAAATTCATAACTTAGGCCTTCAGAGAAGCAATGGTTTATTCCTACGTCGACAGTCTTCTTTCCTGGGCTGGAGGACGTGGCACACATTGTCCATGTCTGCTGCTTCCATTTTGGCTAGTTCGATCTGTCAAAAGCCGCTTGCAGTGGCATGGAAGCACAATACAGAAACAAGGATTAAGGCAACAATGTGTCATTTATCCAGTCCAGGTTCAGTACACAGGTGCAACAAAAAAAAAATCGAGGAAACATTATCTTAATCACCAGAGGCAGTTGACGTGGTCCAGGGGCACGCAAGGTGTTGGTGATTCAGTAAGTTCACATTGGCAAAAGCAACAGTCCAAATGTTCATCAGGCAGAATTCATGGTCGGGAAAGGAGGCAAGGGTTCAGTACACTGAAAACAAGACAAGGCTGAGACAATGCTGGAATAAGACAAGAATGGCAACGAGCGGGCAAACGTGCAAAAAAACAGGAGACCTTAAATAATTATTAGGGTGAAATCAGGGCAAATGTCACCAGGTGTGAGTGGAAATGACCAAAACAAAAGGAAGTGACCAAATGACCAAAAAAGCAAGGGAAAGCGAATGGGGGAGAGAGTGAGAAAACCATACCTGACAGTCATACTGTGAGAGAATCAGTCATTATCTTACTTTCACCATTTTCATCCTAAAGAAAACAACTACTTAATATCACTCTGTTCCCCCCTAACCTCCCTGCCTCCTTCCCATTAGCGTAATGTGCTTTGAGGCCAGAACACCCTTTATAAAAGTAAGATAAAAGCAGATAGGCACGGTGAAGATAAAACATACTGTATAAAGCCTCTTTGACCTAAGTCGGGCAATGTTAACACACATTTGATAGATAAACTATTTAATTCTAAACTTTTTAACGACACCACAAAATACACATCCTACCATGTGATCACTGAAGTGTTTATTTAGTGTTTTTATTTATTTATTTAGACATGGTCTTGCTTCAAAAGAAAGCATTCGTTGACTATAATACTGGTCTTGAGTTAAGATTTATTGCTGTTGCTTGAATTTGGAAAGGCATTTTTTAACCGTTAGGCGTTTTTAAGGGAAGAAAAGCGGTAGTCTAATGCGTAAAGCGGTAGTGTAGGTGTTATTGTGTTAAGTATTTATTTGCAGATGGAGGAATTTTCTGCATGAGTAATGTTTTGTCAATGATGGAATAATCCTAAAAGGTCCAGATTATGAGAGTACGACCCTGCAACCCTGGCGGAAAAAGAACTCAGAGCCAGGGTCCAAATCAAACCTGGTCCGCTGCATGAGCGATGCCTCGCTGGTCAAGAGCCGTAATTGGCGAGGAAAGTCGGCTGCGCAGAGAGATCGAGAACATCGCCACCGCTTCTCCATCAACGGACATTTTTACAACCACAAGGTGAGTTTCCTGTAACGAAAAGTCTATTCCGTTCTGGGCCTCTCCGTTATTATTTTTTCCTTCATAGACTTCCATCTTTATTCCTTGCTTCGGAACAACAAGCAAAGTGCGAATTACAAGCAGCATGAGCACAAACCAAGTCATTGAACAACTGCTCAACAAGTTCAAGGTAAGATGACTAATCTATACTAGCTTAAAAGAATGGCATCAGAGGTTTGCAGAAATGTTTTTATATTCATTATTAGAGTGGTTATTAATCCCTGTTAGAATTACTTGTACAGCAGTTTCTCTTATTAAAGGCATGGTCACACAGCCTTTCATGGGCGTATCGCAGATGAATCACGGCCAGAAGTTCCTGCCCGAGAAGCAGACGCGGTGGAAAATGTGCAAAATTGGCTAAACCGGCTGTTTACCCGTGGTATGCCCGCGAAACAGATGCCGGCGACTGTTCCGCGTCCTCATCGTGGGTAACCGCGGCTGCATCGCGTTTGACTGTGCTTACACGCGGTACACACGCTAATGCACGTGTTAACACCGTGCTCCACCCGCGATTACCCGCTAAAATTTCGCGTTCTACCCGCGTGTAACCACGTCTTGGCCGCGGCCGTAGAACGTCCTAGCACGTTCGTACCGTGTCTTTACCTCGTGTGTACCACGTGTGCCGCCCGCGGTTACCCGTGGTCTAAAGTTTTGAGCAGCGCAAAACTTTTTTGCGCGGCCAGCCGCGAGTGAATTTCTTACCGCGTGTAAAGCACTGCTGTATCTCGTCTGTATCGCGAGCTCAAAGCGTCCAACAGCGTCTGCTTCACGGGCAGAAATTTCTGGCCGTGATTCAGCCTCGATACGCCCGTGAAAGGCTGTGTGACCATGCCTTAAGAATGTTCTTATATATGAAAGTTTCAGTTTCCAAAATACCTGAAAGGGAAAATATTGCCTCTAGTTACAAAGGCATTTCAGAATAGAAAGTCAAAAATACAATACGTGCTGTACTGTATGTAACAGTACATTTTCAATACCTCACTAAACCAAGCCATGGTACCATCATGTTTGCCACCATCATCCCAGTGCCACAAAAAAAACCTAGATCACATCACTGAACAACTATCGAGCTGTTGCACTGACATCTGTCATAATAAAGTGCTTTGAGAGGCTCGTTAAAGAGCACACCACCTCCGGTCTCCCCTCCTCACCCGACTCCTTTCAGTTGGCCTACTGGTCAAACCAAACTACCGGGGATGCCATATCCTCTGCTCTTCACCTGAGTCTGACACACCTGGAGGAGAAGGACACCCTTGTGCCGATGCAGTTCCTAGACTTCAGGTCAGATTTCGACCCAATCATCCCACAACACTTAGATGATAGACAAACTGAGACTACTGGGCTTCAACGCTTCCCCACAGAACTGGACTTGACAGGCGTCTGTCAGTGAGGATTGGTCAGAACATCTTCAACGTCATCACTCTCAGCACGGGATTCCCCCAAGGCTGTGTCCTGAACGCCCTGCTGTTCACACTGATGACACATGACTGCGCCTCAAGGTCAGCCACAAATCACATTGTGAAGTTTGCGGACAACACAACAGTGGTGGGCCTCATCAGGGATGATAACGACCTGGCCTACAGGCAGGTGGTGAAGCAGTTGGTGGACTGGTGCAGAGACAACCGCCTGGTCCTGAATGATGACAAAACTAAAGAGATCATTATTGACTTCAGAAAAAAACAGCCGAACCATGCCCCACTTCTCATCAACAACAAAGCTGTAGAGGTGGTCAACAGTCAAGTCAAGTCACATTTATTTATATAGCCCTTAATCACAAAAATGTCTCAAAGGACTGCACAGGATTACAATTACAAAATTGCACAATTACCTGATCTTAAACCAGCATGCGGGCAAGGAACAACTCAAAAACCTCAGTTTGAGGAGAAAAGAGAAACCTTGAGAAAGGACCTCACATGTGGTAATCCCCCTTCCATGATTGACCAGGGTGAATCACAATTAGCATTACTGTACACAGAATAGTAAACACTAGGTAAGATGTTGAAAATGTCCGGAAAGAGCATGACACCAACGATGCCCCCAGTCTGTAAACTAGTCCAGAAAGTCTATGACGGCCACAACGCAGCTTCCCATCTCTGCCAGCTGGTAAATGCAGGGGTTGACATGCTTCAGGTCAGACGCTGGTCTGCTGACTCATCTCAAATCGTCCTTCTCCTTCATATCTGCCAGGCAGGCAGTCGGAAAAAGACAGGACAATACAGAATATGAGGTGGGCATCAATCATAAGCTTTGGAATAGAAGTGTGCCTTAAGCCTCGATTTAAAAACTTCCGTTGAGGTTGCAGATCTTATCTCCGGAGGCAGGGCATTCCATAACACCGGGGCCCGGATGGAGAATGCTCTCGAGCCTGCAGACTTCTTGGCTCTCGGAGTCCCAAGTAGGCCGGCATTTTCCGAGCACAGACTCTATGCAGGAACATAGGGGGAAATCAAATCAGAGAGATGATAGAGTGCAGGCCCATGCAAACATTTATATGTTAATAAGAGAACCTTAAAGTCACATCTTACGTGGACTGGGAGCCAGTGTTAGTTGGCCAATACAGGAGTAATATGCTCAAACTTTTTGGTCAAAAGTCTAGCTGCCGCATTCTGAACCAGCTGCAAACTTTTAATGCTAGACATCGGGAGACCAAAAAGCAATACATTACAGTAATCAAGCCGAGAAGTAAGAAACGCATGAATTAAAACCTCTGCATCTGATAGGGACAGCATCGAACGAATCTTCGCAATATTACGGAGGTGGTAGAAAGCTATTCTTGTAATATTTTTCACGTGTAACTGAAACGACAGATTAGGATCAAATATAACACCTAGATTGTTGACCGAGTCACTATGGGTGATATTATATTATATTTGTCTAGGTTCAGGGTAGTGTTTGAAAACAACTGACGACAGTGAGCTGGACCAATAATCAACATTTCAGTTTTTTCTGGGTTAAGGCGTAAAAAAATAAGTGACATCCATCTTTGAATCTCAGTAAGGCAAGCCTCCAGATTTCTACAACTTAAATATCCAGTTGTTTCCAGTGGCACATACAGTTGAGTGTCATCTGCATAGCAATGGAAACTAATATTATACTTGCGGATAATGTCACCAAGCGGGATCATATAAATACTAAAAAGAAGGGGGCCAAGTACAGAGTCTTGAGAAACACCACAGGAGACATTAGATTGTTTAGAGGTCAGATTGCCATAGTTAACTTATTGCATTCTGTCTGACAGATAGGACCTAAACGACGAGAGTACAGTTCCTGAGATACCAATGCATTCTAGACGAACCAGTAATATGTTGTGGTCGACAGTATCAAAAGCAGCGCTGAGATCCCGCAGCAGTAACATTGATGAGGCACTGGAATCTATTCCTCAAAGGAGATCATATATTTTTCCTTACAAAATACAAAATAATCTTACATGTTTTTTTTCAAATGTTTTTATTTATGTAGTTTAACATGTTATATTGTACATGTGTTTTGTTATATAATATATATTGTTAATTAGCATTTTGTTGTGAGATACTGAGTCACTCGACATGAATGAGGTTTATTATTAAAAAAAAGTTCAAAAATTAAGTAGCTTGGACGTTCACTGTAAAAGGAAAAAAATACATGCAGATATAATTAAGTAGAATGATACATTTTCTTATTACAATCATTAATTCATTTTCTGCATTGAATTATTATATGCTGATTAAAGGGATAATCACAAACCTGTCTTTTCTCATTTTCTCCTTTTATACTTCCTTTATTTCTTAACTTCTTTATACAACATAATAATTCGTAATATAATACATCAAAACAAGTGAGCCGTTTGAGAGCCGGCTCTCTTTAATGAGACGGACTTCCTTTCACTCCACAACTCGAACTCGTTTGACTTGATTGATTTGCCCTTTCGTGATAGTCGGTGTATACCGAATGGTACCCAAAATTGACAAATGTGTGTTTTTCCGTACAGATTTTCTTGTACGTCGTATACGTCTTAAAATGCATAATAAACGTACTTTGTACTGCAAAAAAGTACAGGTTGACAGGTATGCAACATTTCATGTACAAGAATGACAATTGATGAATATCTACCCATCTATCTATCTATCTATCTATCTATCTATCTATCTATCTATCTATCTATCTATCTATCTATCTATCTATCTATCTATCTATCTATCTATCTATCTATCTATCTATCTATCTATCTATCTATCTATCTATCTATCTATCTATCTATCTATCTATCTATCTATCTGTCTGTCTGTCTGTCTGTCTGTCTGTCTGTCTGTCTGTCTGTCTGTCTGTCCGTCTATCTACCTATACTGTAGTTATAAGTGACCTCATGACTTTCAGAAAATTTGATCAGAATTATTTAATCATGATACATAATTTATCATAACTGATGATATAAATTATAATTAGTTATTGTCACCGGGTGTTGGACAGACCCAAATGCAGGACAAGAAGAAGACAAAAAACAAGCGATGTGGTCAAACCCCAACAGGGGGGCGTTTATTTAACAACACAAAAAGTACTTTACGAGGGAGAAGGGTTTGTGGGACCGGAACTGCTGAGGACTAAAACTTAAGAGGGAGTTTTGGGGTGGTGAAAATCCTAAAAGGGAGATTTGGGATATCCATTAAAAAGATGACTGGAGTGGATGATTCTGTGAGGAAGAGGGAACTGAAAAAGGTGGTCTGGGAGGATGTGCTTGAAATCTTAAAGGGGAGATTTTGGAGTACCTTTGGGAGAGCATGGAACAAGGGGGAACAGAAGAAGGAAGTCGTGGGAGGGGAAGCTTGTAGCCTTGGCGAGTGAATGTTTTCAGGAGTTAAAACGTAACAGCGAGCCCAGAGTATATAAGTTGGAGGTGGTGTAATTGTTTGATTGGAATCAGGAATCAGGAGATAAATAGAGAGAGCGACAGGAAAATAGGGTAATACCACCATCTTTGAAGAAGGAGAGGGCCTGCAGGGACAACCTTTTGGGTTTATTATTCCAATACCATTAATGAATAATGTTACTAATGATGAATATGTTATATAATTGTCATATATATAACTAGAAATATTATGTGTACTCATTATAATTATTTGATATGTCTCATTCCATGAATTTTACTTCAAGGTATTATTGATATTAGTTAAACTTATATCAATAACAATTATATTTTTTAATTTAGTGGGAAACTACTCTTTCCAAATGTCTTTTTTTGGACAGATAGAGAACGACCCCCAGGAGTTTGCACTCTACTGTATCCACCAGAGCGGTGGTAAGTGTGGTACAGTCTCAAGTAGAAAAGAAGAGAAGTGTTAAGGTGCTCTCACATAGAAAAGAAAAAAGAAAGCTATTTTGACGCACTGTCACATAGAAAAGAGAAAGCTGAGCGACAGAGACCAGCCGCTATGGGAGCGCCTCCTCCAGGGGCCCTCGGACGACATCATGAAGATCTTCCTGATGGACATGGATGAGGAGGAAGTCAGCAACGACGTAAATACCTCGTTGGCGCTCCATAGACATCCTAAAGGTGTTTATGTGATGCACTTTCATCTGGCAGGTGGCCCAATATCTCAACTTGGAGCTTCCTATCTTGGAGCAGGTTCTAATCAATTTGGGAGAAGAAGAAAACAAGGAGGTCCAGGGTGTCATTAGCAAGTTAGTATATTATTTTTTTAATTTGCGTTTTCTTCGCTTGTTCTTTGACATGCCTGATAGCATGTAAAATAGATTCAGCTGTGTTGGTTTCTTTCAGGTACCAAAACCGTCACAGAGTCCTGTCCCGTATGCTGAGCAACAAGACGTCCTCTCACGTTGAGACCAGTGTCTGAAAGTATGTCGAGATCTGTACAGCTGGGGTCAAAATTCAAATCTCCAATATATTATGATTTGAAATGATCTCCAACAATAAACAGTAAAACAGGGTTGCCAAACTTATTTTAGCTTGGGGGCCACATGGTAGGTAAAACAGAGAAAGAGAACAAGAAAAAAAGCAAGAGAGAAGGTGTCAGAACCAGAACAGATACAGGACCCAATCGCGTGACATTCTCACACAAGCTTTTTATTTTACGGGAAATGGGGAGTCATGCACACTAGGAAGCCGGTCTGGCGTGGAAGGACAGTACGCCAGAGACTGACGAGATCGATAACGAATCAGGGTAACGAAATAAAACAGGAGAAACTAGACCAGAACCAAAACTGGAGAACCTAACCAACCGGACAAGAATAGACGGAAAACAAAACTGGAACCCGAAATTAAACAGTACAAAAATAAACGGGAACAATACCGGACTGCAGATATCACAGGAAAACAGGACAGAACCCACGTCTTGTGGGGCAGAAGTTCGTTGACAGGCTGACACCGAAGCAAGAGAGCGCTTAGCCTTATATACACAGAAAGTCAATCTCTAAACGAGCCACAGCTGGCACAACACGGACGGAGCCAATTGGGCACCATGGCAACCGTGACACACACGGGTGTGGCCAAGTGGGCGCCATGGCAACCATGACACCAACCGGCATGGCCAAGTGGGCGCCATGGCAACCATGACAGAAAGAAAGAACCACAAAAAAATAGAAAAGACAGAGGGAAAGACAGAAAGAAAATAAAAAGAGAGAAAGAGACAACGGAGAAGACTCAACAGAGAAAGTGAGAGAGAGGCATAGAGCAAGGGAACAAGAGAGAGAGAGAGAAGGAGACATATGTAAGGAAAGAGTGTGAAAGAGATGAAAAAGAGAGACATAGAGAAAGAGAGAAACATGAGAGAGAAAGTTAGTGAATATTAGTAGAATGAAAGAGAGAAAGAGACTAGAAGAGAGAAAGGAGACAAGGAGAGATGTAGAGATAAAGAGAGCAAAATGAGAAAGAGAAAGAAAGAGAGAGAAAAAATAAAGAAAAGGGAGAGACAGAGAGGTAGAGAAAGAGAGACTGAAAGAGAAGAGAGAGAATAAAAAAGTTAGGGTTAGGGTTAGGGTTAGGTTTTTAGGGTTAGGGTTAGGTTTTTAGGGTTAGGGTTAGGGTTAGGGTTAGGGTTAGGTTAGGAAGCAATCTTACTTTCTCAAGGTCCCCCCAAAAATTTTTTTGGGAGGTCCTTGGGAAACCAAGTTTCTGCACTGGCCATCCAGGAAACTGGAGCGTTTCTCACCTGCGTTCGTTTAGTCCATCTGGGAAAAGAGTGTTAAGTCTTTCTATCCAGTGTCTTTCTGCCCTGCGTCTTTCCCTTTGATTCCAATTGCTATTTGTTTGCAGGCCCCATATTTCTAAAGCCTGTAGTCCATGTTGAATGAAGTGGGCGACAAGATGTGTATTATTTTGTCTAATATTCCTAATGTTGTAAATGTGTTGTGCTAATCTACATCTGATAGAATTTCCTGTCTCTCCTATATATTTAATGTCACAGTGTTTACACTTTATGACATATATACAGTTTTCCGTAGTAGGTGTGATTGTTTGTTTAATTAGGTAGTTTGTGTTGGTGACGGTGTTCCTAACTGTGGTGGCTTGTTTGTAGAATGTGGGGCCCTGCGTTTGTGTTATGTTGATTTCTGGTAATTTACTTTTTACTAAGTAGTCTTTTAGGTTTTTGTTTCTTTTAAAGGCTGAGATGATTTTGTAATCTTGAATTATGCCTGTGTTCTGTAGTGTCTGATTGATATTTTGTCTAATTTTTCTATTAGCAATTTGGCTAAATTCTGAGTACGTGGTAATTAGCGGAATGATTTTCTGCGTGTCTCGTAGCCCTGTGGTTAAAAATGTTTTACGGACTTGCCTGAGGAAGGATCTTGAGTATCCTCTTGGTCTCAGTGCCTTGAAAAGGGTTTGGGTGGCCTTTTCAAAGTCCGTACGTTGCGAGCAGATTCTGTGGAATCTGAGCAACTGTGATTTTATTAAGCCTCTGTAGGTGTGCTTTGGATGAAGGCTGTTTTTGTGTAAGAGTGCATGTGTGTCTGTGTCTTTAAAGAAGACCTTTGTGTCTAAAGTTTGTGTTTGAGTAAATGAGGGTCCCTTATAAGTAGTTGTGTCTAGAAAATCTATCTGGTGGTCATTTGTGGAGTGTTTGACCGTAATTGTACTATGATGTGTGTTGAGGATTTCTATGAATTTTTGAAATTCTTCTTTGCTATGTGTCCACGTTCCCCAAATGTCATCTAAGTACCTAAAATAATTGGTGGGTAGTTTGTCGCATTTTTCAAAAGCTGTTTCCTCCCAATGCGCCATGTAAATGTCAGCATAGGCAGGTGCAAACTTTTTACCCATGGCTGTGCCACTGATCTGTAAGTAGAATTGCTTGTTGAATTCAAAGTCATTCTTAGTGAGGTTAATTTCTAATAGTTTTAGTAATTCTGTGTTTGGGCGATTGTCGTCCGGGTACTTTTCTATCCAGCGTCTTACTGCTTTTAACCCTGCGACCGTATTTATGTTTGTGTAGAGGCTATCTATGTCAATGGTAAATAAAATTGTTTCCTGCGTTATTTTAATCTGTTTTATTTTGTTTACGAAATCATATGTATCTTTAATGTAGCTATTATGTTTTGTGGATAGTGGAGTGAGGAAGTGGTCTATGTATTCCGCGATCCTGTAGGATTCACTGCCGCAATCTGAGACAATTGGTCTTCCCGTCGGCACTTCATACGGAATAGTCCACGATAGTGGTGGCTTGTGTATTTTAGGTAGCAAGTAAAATCTACGGGCTCTGGCTTTCTCCTCCCCTGTTAGGTAGCATTTTTGTTTTTTAGTTATATATTCCTTTTCTAGAAGTGTTTGTAGGATATCTTCTATTTTCTGGGCTGTTTCTGGGTATATTGGTTTTGTTAGTTTCTTATAATGTAAAGTATTGTTTAATTGTCTGTGGGCCTCATATATATATTGTGTCCTGTCTAGGATAACTATTGCACTACCTTTGTCCGCTGGTTTTATAACTATCTGTTTGTTGTTAGCTAATTGAAAGAGAGCTTCACATTCTCCTCTGTGAGACTGCGGGTTTAGTGTGTTAATTAGGCTTTGATTATCGTTAATTATTTGTGTTATTGTGTTAGGGATTTGATTGTTGCTTGGTTCCCAATTAGATTTTGGTATGAAATGTTTTTGTTCTAAATCTTCTGATCTGTTGAAAAAGGCTGCTAATTTAAGCTTTCGGTGGAATTCTTGTAGTTCCCCTCTCAAAATCTCCTTTTGCCTCTTTCGGACGTCCACAGTGGGGACGAACGATAAGCCCTTTTCGAGTACATTAATCTGGTTTTGTGTAGGTGTGAAATTCTGAGCTAGTAGAATGATGTTCTTATACCCCTCCCTATTTGGGTTCGTGGGGATGTCTAGTTTAAATTGTGAAACCAGTGTTCCAACATCTTGTCTGCTGTCTCACCTGTCCAGTGGATCCCGTCGTCGGTGGTGTGGAAGTCCCGCTCCGGGAGTTTTGGGAGGAATGGCATGTTTCTCGAGATGTGGTCATTGATTTCCTCCAGGTTGAGTTTATGGAGGTCTTCTAGTCGCTGTGAGTAGTTGATCAGCGGTATCCAGATTTCAGCTGTGGAAAGGTGGCTTTGGTATTTTTTACTATCATCTGGAGCTGTTTGACAGCTGTCTTCTTCGGTTGTTGCTCCCTGTTGTTTACTCCAACGGACAAGATGACCCTTTGTACCTTGTAATTCCGTGGAGTTTTTTCTAGAAGATGTGCCATGTGGTAAAATGTTGCCCCGGGATAGCTGTCAACTTGGATGTCCTCTCTGGAGTAGGATTCTATTCTCGAGAGATTGGAATCTCCCAAAATTAGATTTGGTTTGACAGCTGTGAGTGTCCATTCTTGAATCTTCCGAGGTGTTCTTGGATGTCTGTTTGGGTGAAAGAGGCTGTGGCTGCGGTTAGGTGTGGTTAGGGTTAGGGTTGTAGAGACAGGATTGGAGGTTCGCGTGGGTCTCCGTGGTCTTTGTGGAAGTGGCTTGGGACCTCTGTCGTCTTGTCGCCCAGAGGTTCCTTCTCCTCCTCCACTCTCCCGTCTCGGTGGTGTTCCCTGTGGTTCCGGGCTCCCGTGGGACTCCCTGCCATCCTCGTTCCCTCGGGCTCGGGTGTCTCCCTCAGTGGAGGTCCCCGAGGGAGATCGCAGGATCTGTCCAAAGGAGAGACAGTGTGGTCAAAATTGTCTCCACTTACCTGGGTCTGGTTCTGAGCTGTTGGTGTTCCTCGTGGCTTTGGGGACCCCCTGGGCCTCCCCGTTGTCCTCATCTCCTCGCGTTCGTCCGTCCCACTAGGTGAAGGCCACTGAAGGGGACTGTTGGTTGTCTCCCTCAGCGAAGGTCCCCGAGGGCGACCGCAGGATCTGTCTGAAGGCGAGATAGTGTGGTTAAAATTGTCTTTACTTACCTGGTTCTGGTTCCGACTTGTTGCTGTTCTTGGTGGCCTCGGGCGTCCTCGGGGACTCCCCCTTGTCCTCGTCCCCTCGCGTTCGTTTGCCCCATTCAGTGGGGGCCACTCGTCCTGGTCTGTTAGGGCTGCAAATCTGTTGGTGTTGTGGAAAGCTGTTAAGGGGTCCTCGGGTTGCGAGATTGGAGTTGTGTCTCCTCTGGCTTCCAGACACCCGGTGGCCGTTTCTAGTGCGATTTCTACTGTGGAATGATGTAATCGTTTGCCCAACTTTTTTTTAGCCCATCTAGTTGCCACCTCAAATGCCTCCAGCCAGTTGGTTAGCCGAATCCCCTCCAGTTTCCCGTTAAGACCTTTCAGATTCTCCAGATAGTGTTCTTCGAGGATTTGCATGCAAGTGTGTAGCCAGTTGACAGCATTTCCTTGTATTTTCATCATGGTCTCTTCTGTGGGGGACGCTGGTTTAATTAGGGTGGCTAGTTCCTGCATTTTTCTTTGGACGCTGGCTGGTGGTGAAGTTTTGGCCCCCGATGATGTAATATTCTGCAGGTGATGTAAGGTTTGGATAATCCGAAATAGGATTTTCGCGGTTTCCGTGAAGGTTGCCATAATGTTTATGTTTATGTGTGTTTTAATTTTAGTTTTTTTAGTGAGGTTTTTATGTGTTTGTGCGTACTGTATCTTTATGTGTGTTAAGTGTTAAGAGTCTGATTGGACGTTGGCGTTGTCTGAAAGAGAATTGGTGTTATAATAATGTTTTTACTTACCCGAGTTGTCCCTTTGTGGCTCGGTTGATCCTGTTAGGTTCTCACCACAAAGAAATCTCCCTTGTTCTTGTGCCCGGTCTCGTCCAATAAATTTGAGGTATTTGGAATTGGTATTATAATAATGCTTTTACTTACCTGGGCTAGTACTTCGTGGCTTGAGTTGTCACCGTAAGGTATCCACCACCAAGTAGTAGCCTCCCTTGTTCTTGCGTCCGCTCCTTTTCTTGTCCTGGTAGTCTAAGTGTTCCTGTTTTTTTTAAGGAATAGGCAGCAGGAGGTTCCCTTTGCGTCGACGAAAGGTTCTTCCTCTCTTTTCTGTCTTCCAAATTAGTTAGTTCACAACGTTTCGGCTAAACTAAGCCTTTTTCAAGTGAAATGAGTTAAACTGTCTGTGTCGTCCCCTTAAATAGTGTCGGTGGAGGTGTGGCCAAATGGGTTAGGAATTCTCACCTGGCATTCCCCTCCCCGTTTAGTGAGGGGGTGAAGCTATTGTTTCTTTGGCGGTTAGCTTTAACGACCCATTACTGTAGTCGTCGATTCGCTTTTCTTTTTATTCTTTTGTGGCTTTAATGGCTCTGGCCTTTACTTCGGTGGGTGGGAGTTTTGTTTTTCTTACCTTTTCACAGTAGAATTTATCTATTTTCCTTTTAATTTGGTAGATCCCGTTTATTTTAGTTAAGTTGTTGCTTGCGTGGAAGGACAGTACGCCAGAGACTGACGAGATCGATAACGAGTCAGGGTAACGAACAAAAACAGGAGAAACTAGACCAGAACCAAAACTGGAGAAACTAACCAACCGGACAAGAATAGACGGAAAACAAAACTGGAACCCGAAATTAAACAGTACAAAAATAAACGGGAACAATACCGGACTGCAGATATCACAGGAAAACAGGACAGAACCCACGTCTTGTGGGGCAGAAGTTCGTTGACAGGCTGACACCGAAGCAAGAGAGAGCTTAGCCTTATATACACAGAAAGTCAATCTCTAAACGAGCCACAGCTGGCACAACACGGACGGAGCCAATTGGGCACCATGGCAACCGTGACACACACGGGTGTGGCCAAGTGGGCGCCATGGCAACCATGACACACACCGGCAGTTTTGGTTGTGTCTTTAAAGAAGACCTTTGTGTCTAAAGTTTGTGTTTGAGTGAATGAGGGTCCCTTATAAGTAGTTGTGTCTAGAAAATCTATCTGGTGGTCATTTGTGGAGTGTTTGACCGTAATTGTACTATGATGTGTGTTGAGGATTTCTATGAATTTTTGAAATTCTTCTTTGCTATGTGTCCACGTTCCCCAAATGTCATCTAAGTACCTAAAATAATTGGTGGGTAGTTTGTCGCATTTTTCAAAAGCTGTTTCCTCCCAATGCGCCATGTAAATGTCAGCATAGGCAGGTGCAAACTTTTTACCCATGGCTGTGCCACTGATCTGTAAGTAGAATTGCTTGTTGAATTCAAAGTCATTCTTAGTGAGGTTAATTTCTAATAGTTTTAGTAATTCTGTGTTTGGGCGATTGTCGTCCGGGTACTTTTCTATCCAGCGTCTTACTGCTTTTAACCCTGCGACCGTATTTATGTTTGTGTGGAGGCTATCTATGTCAATGGTAAATAAAATTGTTTCCTGCGTTATTTTAATCTGTTTTATTTTGTTTACGAAATCATATGTATCTTTAATGTAGCTATTATGTTTTGTGGATAGTGGAGTGAGGAAGTGGTCTATGTATTCCGCGATCCTGTAGGATTCACTGCCGCAATCTGAGACAATTGGTCTTCCCGTCGGCACTTCATACGGAATAGTCCACGATAGTGGTGGCTTGTGTATTTTAGGTAGTAAATAAAATCTGCGCGGTCTGGCTTTCTCCTCCCCTATTAGGTAACGTTTTTGTTTTTTAGTTATATATTCCTTTTCTAGAAGTGTTTGTAGGATATCTTCTATTTTCTGGGCTGTTTCTGGGTATATTGGTTTTGTTAATTTCTTATAATGTGAAGTATTGTTTAATTGTCTGTGGGCTTCAAATATAGGCTGTGTCCTGTCTAGGATTACTATTGCACTACCCTTGTCCGCTGGTTTTATAACTATCTGTTTGTTGTTAGCTAATTGAAAGAGAGCTTCACATTCTCCTCTGCTAAGGTTATCCTTGTCTCTGTGGGACTGCGGGTTAAGTGTGTCAATTAGGCTTTGATTATCGTTAATTATTTGTGTTATTATGTTAGGGATTTGATTGTTGCTCGGTTCCCAATTAGACTTTGGTATGAAATGTTTTTGTTCTAAATCTTCTGATCTGTTGAAAAAGGCTGCTAATTTAAGCTTTTGGTGGAATTCTTGTAGTTCCCCTCTCAAAATCTCATTTTGCCTCTTTCGGACGTCCACAGTGGGGACGAACGATAAGCCCTTCTCGAGTACACTAATCTGTGAAATTCTGAGCTAGTAGAATGATGTTCTTATACCCCTCCCTATTTGGGTTCGTGGGGATGTCTAGTTTAAATTGTGAAACCAGTGTTCCAACATCTTGTCCGCTGTCTCACCTGTCCAGTGGATCCCGTCTTCGGTGGTGTGGAAGTCGCGCTCCGGGAGTTTTGGGAGGAATGGCATGTTTCTCGAGATGTGGTCATTGATTTCCTCCAGGTTGAGTTTATGGAGGTCTTCTAGTCGCTTTTTAGGGTTAGGGTTAGGGTTAGGGTTGGGGTTAGGGTTAGGGTTAGGTTTTTGGGTTAGGTTTTTGAAACAATATTACTTTCTCAAGGTCCCCCAAAAAAATTTTTTCTGGGGGTCCTTGGGAAACCAATTTTTTAGCACTCGCCATACAGGAAAATATAGCGTTTTTTTGTGTGTCTTACCTGCGTTCGTTTAGTCCATTAGGAAAGAGAGTGTTTAGTTTTTTTATCCAGTCTTTTTCTGCTAAGCGTCTTTCTTTTTGTGTCCAATTGCTATTTGTTTGAAGGCCCGATATTTCTAAAGCTTGTATCCCATGATGAATGAAGTGTGCAACAAGATGTGTATTAATTTGTCTAAGGTTCCTAATGTTGTAAATGTGTTGTGCTAGTCTACATCTGATAGAATTTCCTGTCTCTCCTATATATTTAATGTCACAGTGTTTACATTTGATGACATAAATACAGTTTTCTGTGGTAGGAGTGATTCTTTGTTTAATCAGGTAGTTTGTTTTGGTAATGGTGTTCCTAACTGTGGTGGCTTGTTTGTAAAATGTGGGTGCCTGTGTTTGTATTGTGTTAATTTCAGGTAGTTTGCTTTTTACTAAGTAATCTTTGAGGTTTTTGTTCCTTTTAAAGGCTGAGATGATTTTGTAATCTTGAATTATGCCTGTGTTCTGTAGTGTCTGATTGATATTTTGTCTAATTTTTCTATTAGCAATTTGGCTAAATTCTGAGTACGTGGTAATTAGCGGAATGATTTTCTGCGTGTCTCGTAGCCCTGTGGTTAAAAATGTTTTACGGACTTGCCTGAGGAAGGATCTTGAGTTAGGGTTAGGGTTAGGTTAGGAAGCAATCTTACTTTCTCAAGGTCCCCCCCAAAAAATTTTTGGGAGGTCCTTGGGAAACTAAGTTTCTGCACTCGCCATCCAGGAAGCTGGAGCGTTTCTCACCTGCGTTCGTTTAGTCCATCTGGGAAAAGAGTGTTAAGTCTTTCTATCCAGTGTCTTTCTGCCCTGCGTCTTTCCCTTTGATTCCAATTGCTATTTGTTTGCAGGCCCCATATTTCTAAAGCCTGTAGTCCATGTTGAATGAAGTGGGCGACAAGATGTGTATTATTTTGTCTAATATTCCTAATGTTGTAAATGTGTTGTGCTAATCTACATCTGATAGAATTTCCTGTCTCTCCTATATATTTAATGTCACAGTGTTTACACTTTATGACATATATACAGTTTTCCGTAGAAGGTGTGATTGTTTGTTTAATTAGGTAGTTTGTGTTGGTGACGGTGTTCCTAACTGTGGTGGCTTGTTTGTAGAATATGGGGCCCTGCGTTTGTGTTATGTTGATTTCTGGTAATTTACTTTTTACTAAGTAGTCTTTTAGGTTTTTGTTTCTTTTAAAGGCTGAGATGATTTTGTAATCTTGGATTATGTCTGTGTTCTGTAGTGTCTGGTTTATATTTTGTCTAATTTTTCTATTAGCATTTTGGCTAAATTCTGAGTAGGTACTTATTAGGGGGATAATTTTCTGTGTGTCCCGTTGCCCTGTGGTTAAAAATGTTTTACGGACTTGCCTGAGGAAGGATCTTGAGTATCCTCTTGGTCGCAGTGCCTTGAAAAGGGTTTGGGTGGCCTTTTCAAAGTCCGTACGTTGCGAGCAGATTCTGTGGAATCTGAGCAACTGTGATTTTATTAAGCCTCTGTAGGTGTGCTTTGGATGAAGGCTGTTTTTGTGTAAGAGTGCATGTGTGTCTGTGTCTTTAAAGAAGACCTTTGTGTCTAAAGTTTGTGTTTGAGTGAATGAGGGTCCCTTATAAGTAGTTGTGTCTAGAAAATCTATCTGGTGGTCATTTGTGGAGTGTTTGACCGTAATTGTACTATGGTGTGTGTTGAGCATTTCTATGAATTTTTGAAATTCTTCTTTGCTATGTGTCCACGTTCCCCAAATGTCATCTAAGTACCTAAAATAATTGGTGGGTAGTTTGTCGCATTTTTCAAAAGCTGTTTCCTCCCAATGCGCCATGTAAATGTCAGCATAGGCAGGTGCAAACTTTTTACCCATGGCTGTGCCACTGATCTGTAGGTAGAATTCCTTGTTGAATTCAAAGTCGTTCCTAGTGAGGTTAATTTCTAGGAGTTGTATTAGTACTGTGTCTGGGCGTTTGTCGTCCGGGTATTTTTCCATCCAGCGCTTTACTGCTGTTAACCCTGCGACCGTGTTTATGTGTAGAGGCTATCTATGTCTATGGTAAATAAGATTGTTTCCTGCGTCATTTTAATCTGTTTTATTTTGTTTACGAAATCATATGTATCTTTAATGTAGCTATTATGTTTTGTGGATAGTGGAGTGAGGAAGTGGTCTATGTATTCCGCGATCCTGTAGGATTCACTGCCGCAATCTGAGACAATAGGTCTTCCTGTCGGCACTTCATACGGAATAGTCCACGTTAGTGGTGATTTGTGTATTTTAGGTAGCAGGTAAAATCTACGGGGTCTGGCTTCCTCTTCCCCTATTAGGTAGCGTTTTTGTTTTTTAGTTATATATTCATTTTCTAGAAGTGTTTGTAGGATATCTTCTATTTTCTGGGCTGTTTCTGGGTATATTGGTTTTGTTAATTTCTTATAATGTGACGTATTGTTTAATTGTCTGTGTGCTTCATATATATATATTGTGTTCTGTCTAGGATAACTATTGCACTACCCTTGTCCGCTGGTTTAATAACTATCTGTTTGTTGTTAGCTAATTGAAAGAGGGCTTCACATTCTCCTCTGCTAAGGTTATCTTTGTCTCTGTGAGACTGCGGGTTTAATGTGTTAATTAGGCTTTGGTTATCCTCAATCACTTGTGTTATTATGTTAGGGATTTGGTTGTTTCTTGGTTCCCAATCAGATTTTGGTATGAAATGTTTTTGTTCCGAATCTTCTGACCTGTCGAAGAAGGCCGCTAATTTAAGCTTTCGGTGGAAATCTTGGATTTCTCCTCTCAGAATTTCCTTTTGTTTCTTACGAATATTTACCGTGGGGACAAACGATAAGCCTTTTTCTAGTAGACTAATCTGATTTTGTGTAGGTGTGAAGTTCTGAGCTAGTAGAATGATGTTCTTATACCCCTCCCTATTTGGGTTTGTGGGGGTGTTTAGTTTAAATTGTGTAGCCAGTGTTTTAACATCTTGTCTGCTGTCTTACCTGTCCAGTGGATCCCGTCCTCGGTGGTGTGGAAGTCCCGTTCTGGGAGTTTTGGTAGGCATGGCATGTTCCTGGAGATGTGGTCATTGATTTCCTCCAGGTTGAGTTTATGGGGGTCTTCTAGTTGCTGTGAGTAGTTGATCAGCGGTATCCAGATTTCAGCTGCTGGGAAGGTGGCCTTGGTGTTTTTCACCATCATCTGGAGTTGTTTTACCGCTGTCTTCTTAGGTTGTTGCTCCCTGTTGTTTATTCCAACCGACAGAATGACCCTCTGTACCTTGTAATTTCGTGGAGTTTTTTCTAGAAGATGTGCCATGTGGTAAAACGTTGCTCCGGGGTAGCTGTCGATCTGGAAGTCCTCTCTGGAGTAAGATTCTATCCTCGAGAGATTGGAATCTCCCAAGATTATATTTGGTTTGACCGCTGTAAGTGTCCATTGTTGAATTTTCCGGGGTGTTCTGGGATGTCTGTTTGGGTGAAAGGGGCTGTGGCTGGGGTTGGGTGTAGGGTTTGGGCCTAGGGTTGTAGGGTTTGGGTTAGGGTTAGGGTTTGGGTTAGGGTTAGGGTTAGGGTTAGGGTTAGGGTTAGGGTTAGAGTGAAATATAGAGAAAGAGAGAGGAAGACAGAGAGGGCGAGAGAGAGAGAGCAAGTGAAAGAGAGAGGGGGGAGAGAGAGGGGGGGTGGGTGGGGGGAGAACGAGAGGGGGGAAAAGAGAGAGAACGAGAGAGAGAAATAGAGCACCAGTTTCTTTGCGAGTGGTGCATGGCTATGACAACATTAAGTGGACATATTTCTAACTGCGCAGCACGACGGCGCAGTGGTTAGCGTGTGTGCGGCACAGTTCTGAGGTTGTGGGAACCTCCTGAGTGGGTTCAAATCAAGCTCCCGGCCTTACTGTGCGGAGTTTGTATGTTCTCCCCGTGCTTGCGTGGGTTTCCTCCGGGCACTCCAGTTTCCTCCCACATTCCAAAAACATGCATTTCAGGTGAATCAGCCGGTCCAAATTGTACCTAGGTGTGACTGAGCAAGTGAGTTGTCTGTCCCCGTGCGATTGACTGGCAACTAGTCCAGGGTGTCCCTTGCCCAATGCCCGATGATTGCTGGGATGGGCTCCAGCATCCCCGCGACCCTACTGAGGATAAGCGGTGCAGCTGATGAGATGAGATGAGATTTCTAACTGCAGCTTATATTTCTCCTGTGCTTCTCTGGGTGTTGTCTCACGTGTCAAATTGAAAATGTTGACGGGCCTGATTTGGCCTGCGGGCTGCATGTTTATCACCTGTGCAGTAGAGGATACACAATGATTGAAATAAACACTTATTTATTCATTAAATGCATATGGAAAAGGCTTAGATACTTTTAACAGCTCGCACAAAAACATTCCTATCTGATAGCTTGAGACTAATTAGACACACAAGACCACCATTAATTTCAGACTATAAGCTGTTACTTTAAAATAAAAATCATTTTAAATACCGGCTCACAATACAATGCGGCTTATTCTTTTTTTTCTGCAGGCGGATGGTGTCGACGGTGACTTCGGAAGTGCGCCATTTAGAAGTGAGATTCTAAATTAAAGGACCAAAAAGGCAACATCAACAAAAATCTCACCAAAATGAATGCTAAAATTGCCTGGGAGGCATATCAAATGAAAAAGAAGGAATGGTAACCAGCGTCTGGACGGCAAACTGTTTTTGTCATGAGCTCTCTCTCTACCGGTAACCAGCACCAATCTCCCTGCTCTGTCACTGCACCGTGATGAAATGCCCTGGTCTTCGAGACTCGTGTTTTACCTACTCCAAGATCTACCGCACCAACCTTGGTTTTCTCTTTGTTCCATCTTTTGAGCCATCTTCCTTAAAGGTAGTCCAAAATCTCCACTTCAAGATTTCTCTTCACTCCAAGACCCTCTCTCCCGTTTCCCCCATCCTTAAATAAACTATTTTAATTTGATGCAATTGTGGTCTCGTCTGTCTGATCCGTGACAGTTTTTGTTAAAACAAAAGGAAGTCTCCCAGATCTAAATAAAACACGACTGATCAAGAGGATTGAAAACACAAACCGGTTAAATAAATGAAACACATCATGTTTGAATTTCTTCTTTTTTGTTTCTTTATAATGCTATTTTTATCTTCAATTAAATACAGACTTATGGATTATTACCCTTTCTTCATAAACGATTAAATACCATATCATCCGATTAAGAGGGCAACAAAGAAAAAAAAAATAGTGTAAGACTTGTTTTATTATTTATTTTGGGATTTTGTGATGATGAAATCTAACTGATAGATTAGCAAGTGAATGTTATAATGTAAGATATAATAATTTGTTTTTATGATTTATTGAAGAAGCGTCCAAAGATTTTTTGGGGAATGGGTTATTTTGGGAAACTGTCCAATGAGACAAACTAAGATTAAGAATAAATCTGTAAAGCATCCTAAGGGTTTATATAATTCTTGTAAGAAAAAAAACACCTTATATAGAAAATGTATTAAACTAAGAACTGAGGAAGCCGAATCCCGATACGAAACGGATAAAAACAAATTGACAGGAATAATAAGATCGGGCAAGAAATTATGTTACACCAATTTATTACATAAGAACAAAAGTAATATTAAAGGTATTTGGGATATATTAAATAGTATAAAAAATGGAAAGAATTTAAGTAATGCATATCCAAACTACTGTATTTTCCGCACCATAAGGCGCACCTAAAAGCCTTTATTTTTTTCAAAAGCTGACCATGCGCCTTATTTATGGATCAATCTTAAAATTGCAAAGTTTTCCAACTAACTTGCAGCCGCCGACTAGATTTTCCCCCGAACTCCAAGTAGTACGCGGTGTATGCTGGGATTTATTTACCGGCGTTTCATTGGCTAACCAATGTGTCAATCATCATTTGAATCGATCACTATTGGCTAAAGTTATTCGGAGGTCAAGGGGCGGATCCTTTTTATCATTTACAGGCTGGCATTGGCTTAAACGGCGAAACAAAGCCTGCAATTGGCCGAAAAAGATGAATGTGTATAGCACGTGGCTGACGGCATAGAGAAAGCATTTTTTTCTATTCTGTATTTGTAAATATTGTATTCTCCTGGATTTACTACCCTCACGGATATAAGAGGACTTTGGCTGCACATTATTATGATCACAACGACTTCGGTGAGCTACTCCGGGTTTTATATTGTCCCTGTATCTTGTTTCAGACTGAACTCGATGTTTCTGTGATAAGCGGTGCTGATAATGGATGGAATGTAGTGTCTATTTTTAAATTAAACTCAATTCCAAGTGTTTATTGTCATATGCACAGTAAAGTTGTGAGCGAAAAAGAAAATAAATACTAAGGAATGGTTGGCATTTCTTGAATCCTAAGACTTTAACCTTCCGAATGATGGAACGATGCATTTGAGTGACATCGTACGGACACCGCATCCGCACGTGTTCTCGACACGTATTTGCGTCTTTGCAAGCTTTCGGAATGTTAAGGGGGTAATAAGTTGGACTGAACAATGTGACTGTTTTGTCGACGTTCCCATTGTAGAGCCTTATAATCCGGTGCGTCTTATGTATGTCAAAAATAGGACCAAAAACTATTTTTTCGGGGTGCGCCCTATAACCCGGTGCGCCTTATAGTGTGGAAAATACGGTAATTTATTGTTAGGAACAGTGAAAATTATAATTAAAGTTGTGGAGAATTTCAATAGTTATTTTGTAAATGTTGGACTGAAGATAGCTGCAAATATCCCAGAGTACAGGAGTAAGCAATTTGAGTCACTAATAAAAATGAACTCCAAGACCATGTTTTTAATCTGGGGTTACGGAATCAGAGATCTTAGACGTGGTTAACAACTGTGAAATGAAATGAAATGAAATGATCTGCATTTATATAGCGCTTTTCAAGTCAATGACTTCCCAAAGCGCTTTACATTGTGCTTCACATTTCCCAATAGCGGCCGTGATCTGTGCAGCCATGTAAGGCGCTAACCTGCTTATTGGGGGTATTGGGGGTTTAGTGTCTTACCCAAGGACACTTCGGCATGTAACACGGACAAGCCGGGATTCGAAATGGGATCCCTTAATCCTAAAACGATCGCTCTACCTCCTGAGCTACTGCCGCCCCAACTGTCAAAACGAAACGTCTACGGATTGTTTCGACATCAATATGGTACTAGTTAAGCAAACTATAAATAGCATAGTGAAACCAATGACCTACATATGTAATCTATCATTTCTAACAGGCACATTTCCAAATCAAATGAAGGTAGCAAAAGTTATAAAAGTTTGTAAAAATGTGTTTTTTTCCATACAAAAATGGAAACAAACACATTTTTACAAACTATAGACCGATATCTCTGCTTCCTCATTTTCTCTAAAATATTAGAGAAACCTTACAATAATAGACTAGAATAAACATAAATTGATTAATGAAAGTCAATATGGTTTTAGAGCAAACAGATCAGCAACAATGGCTATTATTCATGCAGTAGAAAAAAATCACCCATAGCATAGAAAAAAAGAGATACGCAGTTGGGGTATTTATTGACTTAAAAAAGCATTTGATACCATTAATCATAATATACTATTAAAAAAATGGAAAGATATGGCATCAGGGGCGTGGCTTTGCAATGGATTCAAAGTTATTTGACGGGGAGGAAGCAATATGTGAAAATGGGAGAGTTGTCATCTGAATACTTGGACATCTGTTATGGAGTACCACAGGGTTCTATCCTGGGTCCAAAGTTATTTAATTTATATATTAAAGATATTTTTAATGTTTCAAAACTATTGAAAATGTTAATATTTGCAGACGACACTAACATTTTCTATTCAAATGATAACTATATTGATTTGGTAACCTGTATTAATCATAAATTAGTTAACTTGAAAGTATGGATGGATATAAATAAATTATCTTTAAATTCAGATAAACCAAAGTAATATTCTTTGGTAATCGCAAGGCAAATTAAGGTTTAGAAGTAAAAATGGACACTCTATCAGAAATTGAGGATACACAATGATTGAAATAAACATTTATTGATTCATTAAATGCATATGGAAAAGGCTTAGATACTTTTAACAGCTCGCACAAAAACATTCCTATCTGATAGCTTGAGACTAATTAGACACAAAAGACCACCATAAATTTCAGACTATAAGCTGTTACTTTAAAATAAAAATAATTTTAAATGCCGGCTCACAATACAATGCGGCTTATTCTTTTTTTTCTGCGGGCGGATGGTGTCGACGGTGACTTCGGACATGTGCCATTTAGAAGTGAGATTCTAAATTAAAGGACCAAAAAGGCAACATCAACAAAAATCTCACCAAAATGAATGCTAAAATTGCCTGGGAGGCACATCAAATGAAAAAGAAGGAATGGTACAGTACTGAATTTTTGGTAAATGGCCAATCCACAAACAAGAAAACACCATGTCACTCAAATCAGGGTGAGTGATTCTGATTATGATAATAGTTAAACAACTTCAGTGACTGAAATTAGTAAAAAGCCTAATTTGAGATTTAGAGCTAACAATTTTGAAAAATAAATTGTTTTTTTTTTATTTGGAGTCTTGGGATATAGTGCTCAGAATTGATCTTGCAACTTAAAGCGGGGATTTTGCATTCACTAATAATAAATATAAAGATAATTTAAGAAATTATACGAATAAACAATTAATGAATTATTGTACAGTTTTAGGGGTTTAACCACCAAGGGGAAAAATGACTCTAAGAATTAGTGGTTTTTCATGTCAAATGTGCATTCAAGATGATGTGTCGTAAATTCCAGGTGATGGGGGATGCGAAGCAGACATCTGGTTGTGGTCAGAGAAGATAAAGTTAACGACTACTTTAATCCCTAGCGGCACAGCACCAGAGCTATTGGGGGGCCTCGGGGCAAGAAGATAAATGAGCAACATGAAGATAAGGGAAGACCAGCGTCATATCACATATCCTTTTTTTATACAAAATGGGGGTTAAATTGAGCCATAAGGATATAATATGTCTCAACAGGGGGGATAAAGGATATCTAATTAGTGTAACCTATTTTTTTAAAAAAATTGTAGGTCTCTATCTTTTGTTTCTCTCTCTTTCTCTTTCTATCTCTTTCTCTCTCTCTATCTCTCTTATCCACACAGGAGACGGTGACCCCTGGTGATCTGATACTGGTAAAACAAAAAAACTAGTCCAGTCCACGCTGGGACGGCCCTTACAAGGTTCTGCTCATCGCCCACCACGGCTGTCAAAATACCTGGATTCACCAAGGCCACTGCAAAAGTATGAGAATGACACGATGGTCGATGCCCTTGCCACCAGGAAGAACCTCAGGAACACCATTGCCCAAGAAAAAGGCGTACAACAGGGATGGCTGGATTGGCTGTACTATGGCAGCTGGTCTCAGGATGGTGTCAAGAATGTTTGTTGCACATATGTAACATTACAAACTAATTCCTGACCCACAAACTCTGATAATGATATCGAAACCTGACAGCGGTGTCTAATCGACTTGTCCCTACAGCCCAAAGGGAAACCCCCTCACTGCACACACCATGGTGAGACCACTGTGCAGGCGGGGTTCTTTTCTTTTTGTTTTATTTTGTTTGTTTTCATTTTTGCGGTCTCTATCAATGAGCCTTATAGTTAACCATTGCTTACTACTTTGTGTTCGAAGAGATTTGTTTTTATTTTTGAGAAGAATGAACAACACTGATCCCCCAATATGCAGGTTAGCGCCTTTCGTGGCTGCACGGCCGCTATTGGGAAATGTGAAGTACACTGTAAAGCGCTTTGGGAAGTCTTGACTTGAAAAGTGCTATATAAATGCAGATCATTTCATTTCATATGCGGGTTTTTTTGTTTGTTGTAGGTGTCCAATTTTTATTTTTATTATTATTATTATTTTTAATCCCCTGTTTTTCCAGAAAAAGACATTCCTGACCCCTAGCGGGTGGGAGGAGGGGATTTTTTTCCTTTTTGAAGGTTTTCGCCTCTCCATGAAATTACCAATCTGATGTTTTTTTTTATGTTTTAATTTGAAACAACTGGTATTGTTTTTATTGATATTCTAGGGGCGGCAGTAGCTCAGGAGGTAGAGCGATAGTTTTAGGATTAAGGGACCCCAGTTCGAATCCCGGCTTGTCCGTGTTACATGTTGAAG
Source organism: Urocampus carinirostris (assembly GCF_059441175.1). Classification (NCBI taxonomy): domain Eukaryota; kingdom Metazoa; phylum Chordata; class Actinopteri; order Syngnathiformes; family Syngnathidae; genus Urocampus; species Urocampus carinirostris. Next base: position 35,111,494 of record NC_142364.1, read on the forward strand.
TGTCCTTGGGTAAGACATTGAACCCCCAATTACCCCCAATAAGCAGGTTAGCGCCTTACATGGCTGCACACATCACGGCCGCTATTGGGAAATGTGAAGCACCATGTAAAGCGCTTTGGGAAGTCATTGACTTGAAAAGCGCTATATAAATGCAGGTCATTTCATTTCATTTCATTTCATATTCTATGAAAATCACAACAGGGGGGGAATGTAAGTAAGCTACTTTTAGTTATTGTGTATTTCTCAGACTCCTATGTTACAAATTAACTTGCTATGAAATTAACTTGTTTAACCTGTTTTTCTATTCTTAATACACAAGTAATCATTCACACACACACACATAGTCACATTCAAAGATCCACGTTTTTCAGTCTTTTTCTAATGTAAGTAATGTAATGCGCATGCGTGACTCCATTGTATGTACTGCGCATTGGTGACTCTTCAATAAATGCAGCCACTGAAACCGGAAGTAAAGGAGAAGAATCCGGTCAAGCTAGCTAGCGGATCTCTCTCCCTACTGCAGTAGTACAAACCCTATTTTTCTGCCTCTGCCTGAATTCTATGGTCAGCCGTGGGTTTATATCTTTATAGACTCAACACCCCTGCTGAGGTGTTCATGGTGGCGGTGCTCACTGCCCGGTCTGGTGCCGTACGGCGTCCTCGGCTGGTCGCCTCAGCGGGCAGGTATTGAGTCAAGTCAAGTCATGTTTATTCGTATAGCCCCTAATCACAAAGAGTCTCAAGGGGCTTAACAGACCACAGATTATTGTAAACCACAGACTATTATGAAACCATCAACTGATCTAAAACCTACATGAGGACAAATAATACACAGATACACAGTTATTGTCAACATAAAATATAGGTTATTCATATGCTATAGAATAGAGGTGTGTTTTAAGCTTAAATTTAAACATTTCCACTGAGGTTGCAGATCGAATCTCAGGGGGAAGACCATTCCACAGCACCGGGGCCCGAATAGAGAACGATCTCCAACCTGAGGATCTCTTCTTTGCTTTTCTGATCACTAGTAGACCAGCATTTTCAGAGCGAAGCCTCCGGACCGGAACATAGGGAGAAATTAAATCTGAAAGATATGAGGGAGCAAGTCATTGCATGATTTTGTATACTATCAACAGAACCTTGAAATCATATCTTGAGAATTATAACTGGTGCAGACCAGGGAATCCGACCATTTACTTGGATCAAAGAATCGTTAGGGCCTGTGGAGGATGATGACGTGATGTGATTCCTGCTCAGTACTCTAAATTTCGGATTAAAGAAATTTAATGAAGCACAGATAGACAGTGGAAGGAACTATGACTCCCTTCGATAGTCAAATGCTTTGGCTTCTCATTCGTTCAAGACTGGATGGACGAGATTCCCACTTTCCCTATGGAGTAAGATCGAAATCTGTGCAGAGAAGCGGGCAAATGTCTTGTACAGAAAAGTAACACATTGTTTTTAAGACATTCGTTTGCAGACTGTGTTTGCAGTTGTCAATATTAATCATCTAGCGCAGGTGTCAATGTTAATTACATTTGCATTAACATAAACACATGATTGCGACAAAAACATTCTAATTACATTGCTCAATGTACTGAACAAAAATTCCTAAGCCCATTTTTATTTTTTTTATGTTGTGGTAGCAGTACTTGGTCTCATAAGACTTTGTTATGTGCGCAAGGTAGGGCTTAAGATCAGTCTCATGACTCAGCTTGTGTACAGGCTGTTGTGATTGTATGAACTTCTGAATTTTAGTCAGTACAGTAGTAGTAGTGAGGTTTGTTTTGAAAATGTTCTTATCCCACTTGTGTGTACATGTTAATGCCAATTTAATAATATAGACTTCTGCGCTAGTTGAGAGAAAGAGTGAAAAGCTGCGGGTAAAGTCTGGAAACAAGTGTCTCAATCACAGCACAATGTGTTACTTCCTGTACTAGACTTTTGCCCGCTGATTTTGTTTTTAATGTAAGAACTGGGCATGATGAGTTCAGTTTTATGGCTGTTTAAACCTGCGGCTTGAAATACGGTGAAGCTCGTACAAATACAAAGTTGAGATTCATCCTTAAATTTGCAGCTTTTAATCAGGTGAATTTACAGTAGTTAACTATAGTTAACGAATGTATAACCGGCACCAGCTTTGAGTCATTCAAATTAAACTGTAAAATTACAACTTCATTCCACGATTTAGCCCATTTTTAATTCAAAGGATGATCAAAATTCATTCTGATGAATTGTGCGGCCTTTCATGGCACAAAATTGTATATTTTTGAAATGCGATTAAATACAACTTTTCGAAGAAAGAAAGCACACACTTCATTTAATTGCAAAACTTTCAGTCCCCGAAATAAAAGAAGGATCAAGCTTGGGCAACGGTAATCTCCGTCCTGCACTTTTGCTTCCGCAGCTCATGCTTGTCGTTGAGAGGGTTGAAAGAGACCCAAAATACACACTTGAGATGCTGCACAGCAGAAGGAAACAATAAGCAGAGCTCCAAAATAGATTTGCATTTTTTTTGTGCATGGGTGAAACGTGGCACCTTTTTCTCTGGGTCACAGCTCTTCAAGTCGAGATTGTCAGCCTTTAAACATTTGGTTTTTCGCAGGATGGCTTCGATTTTGTAGTCAATGTCGTTGGTCACCTGCATGGTGAAAGCCAAAAGTGGGTCACCTACGTGATAGCAGTGAACAATTTTCCAAACATTTATAGTCATAATTGAGGGTTAATCCCGTTTCCCAAAAGGTGTGATTCCCGCCTTGTGACCTGAAAGTGCGCCGACGTGACAGACAAGAGTTTGAACATTTTCTTGGCCCGAGAACGTATGTTGAACATATTCACGGCATGCTGAGCCGCCGCCAGAACCTCAGGCAACTCTGGACTCTTCTTGACCCAACCACCAAGAACAGGTACTTTTCCTTAAAAAAGACAAAAGAAATAATTCTTTAAAAGTTGCAAAATCACCAAAGTCCAGTTTAAAATGTTTAATTGTGTTTTGTTTAGAGCATTTTTACATTTATAATCCCGAAATAAAATTTGAAGGTGTTGTACTCATTTTAAGGCTATCTTCGGGCAGTGGGGAGGGGACACCCTTAACTGGTTGCGAGCCAATCGCTGGGCACACAGAGACAGACAACTCACTCGCTCATTCACACCTAGGGACAATTTGGACCGGCCAATTAACCTGACATGCATGTTTTTAGAACGCGGGAGGAAACCTGAATGCCCGGAGGAAACCCACGCAAGCACAGGGAGAACATGCAAACGCCACACGACGAGAAGTCAAGTCAAGTCAAGTCATTTTTATTTGTATAGCCCTTAATCACAATTAGTCTCTAAGGGCACAAGGTATTACATATAAGAAGTTTAGGTTATTCGTATGCTATAGAGTTTCAAGCCTAAATTTAAACATTTCCACCGAGGTTGCAGATCGGATCTCAGGGGGAAGAGAATTGCAATTTCATCTTAAAATCAAGAATCACATTGAAATTGTAATACTAGTCTGAAAAATTGCTATATATATATATATATATATATATATATATATATATATATATATATATATATATATATATATATATATATATATATATTAAGAGCCCAATATTGTTTTAAACACAGTGTGCACTTTCTAAATTTTCAACATTAATTCCAAGCAAGTGAAAGATATTGAACAACATAATGTAAATTCGGGCAGGTGCTTTTGAGTTTAAATTAAAAGCACTTTTTCTCCCCCTGTAGGCACAATATACAAAATAGAAATAAAGTCTGCTCCTTGTACAGTGAACACAAAAATATCACTTTAGTCTTTCATCTAGCACTCACACCATTAAGTAAATACAGCCCGTAGGTAGATGAAATATGAATCCAAGTATGGGCCTAAAGCAAAATTCCAAATGGAAATAGTCTATTAACAAAACACTAAGTGCTCTTTTTAAGTTTACTATGTAGATTAAGGGCACCCACAATACACAACTACACAACAGAAATACAGTACAGTATACTTCTTATGTAGTGAAGACCAAATTTTCATACTTAAGTCCTTCGCACCATGTTTAACAAATCAGGTGTGCTTCCTGAATTTTCAAAAATAAGATAAAATGACAATCAAAATGAATGTAAGGTACTACACTTTAAGAACATAAAGCAAGGCAAAAAGAACATTTGCTGCCAATACATTTGCAGAACTAGTGTGTAGGAGGTAGGAACCATTTGTAAAATCCTGAGACTGGAAATGTGCAGCCCAACTGTAGTCTTATATTCAATCAAAACTGAGCTTTGGGCAAAACTTTCTGTTATAACGAAGGAGGAGGACTTGCTCCATGTGGTCATCAGACAATCTACTACGATATGAGGTAGGTACATTTCCACCATAAATGAAAAGGCGTTCAACTGGAGCACTGGAAGGCAGCGTAGTATTGTACTTCATGAAGAGCCGCTTAACCAAAGGAAATGCATTCAGGGAGTCCATGGTCTTAACGGTATCATTAAGGAACCTCCGAACCTCTTCCTCTGCTCTGCACTTGTCAGTCCTGTTTTTCTTCCCAAACACAAAAAAATCTCCATCTGATCCATCAGTTTCAGAGATGGTGATTGTTGCAGCTGCAGGATATTTCCTATTTTCCAAAGAGCTTGCCTCCTGAACCATTGCTTTGTACATGTCCGCTTTCTTCTCAACAGGAAGCCAACACATACAGAATTTTGGCATGGTAGTTGTAGCCTTTTTTGCATCATGGCTGCTTAGCATGGCACCAAAGCGATGATGAAATGAAATGAAATTATCTGCATTTATATAGCGCTTTTCAAGTCAATTACTTCCCAAAGCGCTTTACAGTGTGCTTCACATTTCCCAATAGCGGCCTTGTATTGCAGCCATGTAAGACGCTAACCTGCTTATTGGGGGAATTGGGGGTTCAGTGTCTTACCCAAGGACACTTCGACATGTAACACGGACAAGCCAGGATTCGAACTGGGATCCCTTGATCCCAAGATGAGCGCTCTACCTCCTGAGCTACTGCCATCCTGATGATCAATTGCATCAATGACTGCGGTAATTATGCATACTGTGTACACAGCTTGTGGCTCCTTCTCAGAGAGCTTAGATTTGAGGCTTAAGATTGTTGGAATGAGGAACCCCAGATAGCACTTTTTCTCCCCCTGTAAAAGATCAATGAATTGAGCAAGTGCCTGTAAGACAGCTACATATTCCCTGAGAAAAGTCATCTCATGAGGGTTCAGCCTGGTCACACCGAGTCTTGAGCAGATGTCTCCCAGCTGATCTTCTGTAAGTTCAGTCAGTTGGGCAATGGCCATATATTCAGAGCTCCACCTTGTGACACATGGAACCGTAACTCTCATGCTGGCAATATCCTGCACGACTTCTGCAGCTGCTGATGATCGATGTGCTTTGTTCCATATAGAAGCACACTTTCCCATTGCACTTCGATACACTTTCCGGGACGGCCCTTTTGATGCTGCTTTATTCACCTCATTGGTGGCAATCAAGTTCAGTGTGTGTGCTGCACAACGTTGATGAGGAGGGAGGAAGAAGTTCCTCACCTGTCTCCACCTCCAGAGCTGTGTCCATATCCAAGAACCCAATTCCATCATCCAAGTTTTGTCCGACAGCCATCGGATCGTGGAAGCAAGCCTTAGTCTCCCGCTTATTCAATAAAAACTGAGAAAACGAGCGCTATTGGGTCCTGTGTCCGTTTCTGGTCTGTGACAAGAGAAAGTAACTATTTCCTTTACTTTATAAAGAAATTTTTCGTCAAAGAATTCCAAATTTTCTGAGTAGTATTTTATCAATGTTTTAGAACCTTGTAATACTGATTGCACCTCACAAGCAACATATTTAGCCTGAACCTGAATTGTTACAAATATAAACATTAAACAATAAAATAAAATACCAATTAGAAGTGAATAAAATAAAGTAAGTTTAATAAAATTGAAAAAAGAAACAAAAGACAGAAAAAATGTAACGAAGGAAAAAAAGAGATAAAACAAGGAAAAAATGAATACACTTTATTTTTTACAAAAACACATTTCACTATATAACACGGGAAATAAAATAAAAATATTTATAAATTTACAAAAAAACGTGATAAAATACAAAATATTTTACTTGTCATGTTCAACAAATTTAAATTCAACAACGCAGGATTTAAAAACATGACTATTGACCAATCATAAGAAAAAAAGGCGTCTTGGAGGGAACCAGCTGTTAATTGATGTGGAGCCAGTTCCCTTCAATCACTTCTAAGAGCCGTTCACTCCCAGGGACAGCCTAACCCTCAGCCCGTGTCATGAATCTGGCTCGTAGAAAAGTTTTGTTCGCTAACGACACGAGTTGGTTGTCGTGGCATTTGCCAATGACAACAGCAATGGTGGTTTACGTGTTTTGCTCCTCAACAGCACTCATTCGCCTTTTTTTTTTAGCACATGAGTAAATAACTAGACAATTCCCGCGGCAATTGTAAGAGTTGTGATGGCTCTGGCAGATGATCCCGGGATGTATATATAACCCTGGTTGTTTGAATTATGAGTTAACATAAGAATTTTGACTCATTTGGTTAAATCTGTCATTTTTTACTTGGTTCTGTAGGGGGACTCTGCCCTCCAACCCCCCCACCCCCTGGCAAGTTCCTTTGAGATAGGCCCATAACCTTTAGCAACAAGGATATGCCTTGTGGAGGTCTAAAAAATCACATGCATGGTAATAACATAGTAATAACACTGTTATTACACTTTGAAAACATTTAAAATGTACAAGTTCAAAAGGAATGAGCCATTCTATTTGAATTCACCCATCCGGAATGCATTGAGCCCATTCAATTTGCTGAGTCGTTAGCATGTTAGGGTTATAATAATTTTTCAGCATGAAGTAGTAGCCGTTAGCATCACTTTTTAGCATGTAACCATTAGCTTAACTCATTAACATGAGCCCATTAGCATAATTTGTAAATATGAAGTCGTTATAATATTGCCATTACCACATTTTTTTAGCATGAAGCATATCAGCATTTAGCCGTTAGCATCACTTTTAAGCATGTATCCATTAGCATGACTCATTAACAAGAGGTCATTAGCATAATTTTAAAATATGAAATCGTTAAAATACTGCCATTACCAAACTGTTTTAGCATGAAGAAAATAGCATTTAACCGTTAGCATCACGTTTTAGCATGTATCCGTTTGCATAACTCATCAACAAGAGGCCATTAGCATAATTTTTAAATATGAAATCGTTAAAATATTGCCATTACCAAAAAATGTTAGCATGAAAACGTTAGTATTAAGCCGTTAGCATCACTTTTTAGCATGTATCCGTTAGCATAACTCATCAACCTGAGGCCATTAGCATAATTTGTAAATATGAAGTCGTTAAAATATTCCCATTACAAAAATTTTTTAGCATGACGAAATTAGCATTTAGCTGTTAGCATCCCTATTTAGCATGTAGCCATTAGCATAACTCAATAACATGAGGCCATTAGCATAATTTGTTAATATGAAGTCATTAAAATAATGCCTTTACCAAAAAAGTTTAGCATGAAGAAGTTAGTATTTAGCACTAAAAAGTGATGCTAACTGTTAGCATCACTTTTTAGCATGTAACCATTAGCATAACTCATTAACATGAGGCCATTAACATAATTTGTAAATGTGAAGTTAATAAAATATTGCCATTACCAAATTTTTTTAGAAGGAAATAGTTAGCATTTAGCTGTGAGCATCACTTTTTAGCATGTATCCATTAGCATAACTCATTAACATTAGTTCATTAGCATATTTTGTAAATATGAAGTCGTTAACATATTGCCATTACCAAAATTTTTTAGCATGAAGCAGTTAGCATTAGCTGTTAGCATCACTTCTTAGCATGTATCCATTAGCATAACTCATCAAAATGTAACCATTAGCATAATTTGTGAATATGAAGTCATTAAAATATAGCCATTATCAAAATTTTTTACTATGAAAGAAGTTAGCATTGCCGACAGTGTTTACAGCTAGCTTGCGCGAATACTTGGGTTGGCCACGCAAGCCCAACTCGTCACCAAGCATAGCATCAACCTTTCATCGCTAATATTTGGGCTGTCTATGCCAGCCCAACACTTTGCTAGAGGCGCACATAGCTATTAGCATCTTCTCGCTAGCCTCCACTCTTTGGAATTCGCCATTTACCCATGGTTAAAGGTAATGTGGGTCGGACCCCCTCAAGCCACCCAGGACAGTCCCTTGTTCCTATGACTACCCTTGGGAAAAGCCCTGTTTACCGTGGCTCCCTATTATATTGAATGGGCCCATGTATTCTGGATGGGAGATTTTCAAAATACATTAGTCCGGATGGGGACTTTTTTTTTGACTCGTATTGCTTATCCATATTGTCGCACAGAACTCCCGGTCGGGCCGAAAATTTTGCTATATGAATCGTTGGGCTACTCCAAAAGCTCTGGGAGGAGTTACCCGTTAAACTTTGGCGGAAGAAGATAGATATAATAAAAATAATAATAATATCTCGGGGGATTATATTAGTTGTGCTTGCTCTGCTTACAGCACTTGGCAATGTAGTCGTGCCTTGCAAAACCATCACAACTAACTAGACAATTCTCGTGGCAATTGGAAGAGTTGTGATGGATCTGGCAGGTGTTGGTAGAGAACCGGTAGCGTTGAGTTGTTAGCATTATGAGTTAGCATAAAGTAATCAACTCAGAGAGATGAATTTGTAATTTTTCTCTTGGTTAGTCCGGATGGGGACTTTTTTTGGGTCTCCCGGGCGCCTTGCGGGGCCCCGGAGACTCGTATCGCTTATCCAAATGGTTACACAGGAGTCCCTACAACTACATTGCCCTGTGCTTACAGCACTTGACAATGTAGTCGTGCCTTGCGGAGCCATCTAATAATAGCAATAAAAATATTTTGGAAGAGATTAATAGTTGTGTGGCGTTGCCACTCACAACACATTACAACTGTGCTTTGGTTTGCTTGGGTTGCGCCCCGTCAGGCCTGGCGGCACAGGACAGTCGCAGCCCCCTCTCCTTCGGAGAACTACAGAGCCTCGCAAGAGCGAGTCTGGCGCTACTATGGATTACCTTAGGCGCCTTGAGTGACTCAACGATGACGACCACAACTGTGCTTTCAGCTCAGTTGGTAATTAGTGTTGTGTGTTGCATTGCCATCACAACTAATGAAATCTGATTTGCTATCCAACAACAGGTATACAATAGTCGCTATTTTAAATGGAGACATGATACCGAATAGAAACAACTCGAAAGAGCATAAAACCACGCCACTGAAAACAGTTTGCAGGAGCACGTCGCCGTTGGCATTCTGTACCCAAAGTAACACATTGCTTTTGACTGTCAGTAACTGTAACAGCGTTGTAACAGCTGAAAAAATTATTAGTTAGATTACCCTGTTACTGAAAAAAATAGTTCCATTACGTCACAGCGTTTTCTTACAATGGTGTTATTCCCAACACTGGAAGTGACACTTCTCAACAGGGTTTAATGATCCTTAATCACTTTAAAGCCCCAGTATGTAATATTTGACCACTAGATGGCACTGCTAACAAAAACGAGTGCCACAGAGTACAGTGTAGCAGCAAGTTGCCAGACATATATGGCTGTGTCCTTAGGTAGGGATTCTACTGTGTAAAAGAAATACACATTTCCCCCCCTTATGATTTCTTATCTTAACATTGGTATGATAGTTCAGGTATTTTTGAATATTGTTCAAAGCATTGTTTTTTTTTAATAGAACAAAAGTTTTTTAGTACCACTAGGAGGCACTAAATAATACAGACTGTCCTGTTAAGCATAATTGAAAAAAACTATTTAACCAGTTTGCCCATGTGGGTGCCGACCACCTCCAATATAATATTTATAATATTATAAATAATAATTTGTAATATTTAGAAGTCAAAATTAATAGCTTTCTTTGGAATTGATCTCAATAAACTTTCATGAATTGACTTACTTGCCACAATGACTTCCTCTAACGGCTGATCCCCCACACTCATCCCAAAAACTAAAAAACATAGGTACACCGACAGAAGGACATTCATCTTTCTTAGAGAAGATGCTGTCTAAAAAAAAATCCAAACCAGAAAATGTTGCCTGTGGAAGGGTGACCTGTGGCTCTGGGACGTTGGATGAACTGCTAGGCAGATGACTCCTCTGAGTTTTCTGTTTGCCGATAGTGGCGACTTTTTAGTAACTGGCGAGTGACGAAACACCCACTGACTGGAAATTACAGCGCATGGGCAAGGATGAAGTCATCAGTTAGCCATGGAACGTCAACGTTCACTTTACTTCTTTATTTCGACCACAAAGCTTTTCAGTGAGAAGGGGAAACCATGTACAGCTGTAAGACATGTTTCTTTCTCCTTTTATATGATCTTTTGTGCTAGTCCTCCCAAACGTCTTTCCATTGATACCTTAATTTGTCTTTTACAAGTACACATTATTGCTAGAGTGCTAAGTACCTCCAAAAGTCTGTGACAGGCTCTCAAACAGAGATACTTACACTGTAGAACAGTTGTAACACTGCTAGCGTGATTTGTTATTACCGTATTTTCTGCACTATATGGCGCACCGTGTTATAAGGCGCACCTTCAATGAATGATATATTTTAAAACTTTTGCCATACATAAGACGCACCCCATTATAAGGCGCTATAAGTGCATGCTGGTTTAAGATCAGGTAATTGTGCAATTTTGTAATTGTAATCCTGTGCAGTCCTTCGAGACATTTTTGGGATTAAGGGCTATTTACGGTAAATAAATGTGACGACTTGACTACAGTAGAGAATGTAGTTACGTTATGCAACCTCTAGATGTTGCCACGCTAAAGGGAATGTCAACAAAACATTCAAAAAGGTCAAACTTTATTAACAAACAAGATTCCACAACTCCATTCACTCCCAAAATAAATTAACAGCCGTTTTATTATTTTCTCTGAGGTAAAGCATTTTCGTGACACATCTTTAACATCTTTGAACAACATCAAGGTATATAGTTTACTTTTCCTCCATTTAGTCAACACGCAAAGAAAAAAACGTCTGATTCTGTTATTTTAAATGAAACGTTAGTGCAATCGCAATAAAGTAACACTCGTAATGTGCAAAAACAACAAGTGCAAAACAATAACAATAAAGCAATAACATAATAACTGTAAAATGTAAAACGTAAACACACAAAAGAAAAACAGAGATCACTCTATAAGCTCCTCATCGACGAATCCCTCGAATTCTTCTTCTGCTGTGTTCGAATTGACCATATCTCAGTAAATGGGCCATCCAACACGTCCGGTGTTTTTGTCCTGTGCCAGCGCTGTTGCCTTCATACGTATAGTTATCGTATTGACACTTCTGCTTGCCGCTCTTTGTTGAACAACCCACTGTTCAAGTGTCTCCTCTAACTCTGGCCATCTTGCTTTATTGCCACAGAAACTTTGTTGAATTTTCCTTACTTGGCGGAGCTTATCTTCATCCTTTCTCCACTTCCGTACCATCGATTCATTTAAGTTTAACTCTCTCGCTGCCGCTCTATTGCCGTGTTGTGCTGCGTGACTGATCGCCTTGAGTTTAAACTCGGCGTTGTACGCGTGTCTCTTAACAGGAGCCATTTTTTATACAAATGCACGTATGAAAGAGAATCGTTGTTTAATATTTCCCAGTATGCACAGCGCGAAAAATGGAGTCGGCGGCTGTTTCTCGTAGTTGCAAGACCTTGCGAATTTAATATTGAGCCATATATAAGGCGCACTGTGTTATAAGGCGCATGGTCAGCTTTTGAAAAAAATTAGGACTTTTAGGTGCGCCTTATAGTGCGGAAAATACGGTACAAATAAGCTTCAGATAGTCCAATATTTAAAGAATTCTTTATTTAATAGAAATTTTGTACTAAAAGAGCATACAATAGAACAACGTGTTTGGGTTATATCTATCCTTTTGCATGGACAGCATTGCTAATCAGAGTCTGAGAAACTTATGTGGCAAATGCATAAGAATGCCTGGGGTGCAGCCTTCCCCCACACTTCCTTTCCTTCCTTCCTTCCTCCCTTCCTTCCTTCCTTAAAAATATACAGTGTAAACATATACATATCTTATCCGTTACTTCATTTTTGCCCAGAATATAGTGTGTAATAAAACTTTTAAAGGAACTGCTCATCTGATTCTATTTAGAAAACCTGCCCACACACTCTATAAATAGCCACACAAATTGCACTAAACCTGTGGCAATTTTACATTCAGAACTTTGGGAGTGCTGAGGACCCAAAGCAGAGGCAGGCAAACTGTGGCCTGTGGGCCACATGCAACACATCAGGCTTTTTCATCCGGCCCGCCAAACAAAAACGGTCAAAGTATATATATATATATATATATATATATATATATATATATATATATATATATATATATATATATATATATATATATATACATATAAGGTTTTTGGGGTGCCAATTTTGTCCATATTGTCCCCCCCAAAAATTTTGTGCTTCAAAAAATAGGGACCATAATTATTATTTTGTGTTAATTCTGACAAGAACAAAACACTATATGCATACTACATAAATACGACTACAGTAATACTACAACACAGTAATAGTTTAAAACAAAAATACTTAAATAGGAGGACAGAAATACAACAAAAATGCAAATAGAGACTTTTAGATCATGCACCGGATCCTGGATTATTATGCAAACTTCAGGCTTAGGTTTATTTCCGGGTCAGTAACATCAGACTGGCAACACCTTGGGAAAGGAATAACAACAGGTTGTACCATCTCAGTTACCCTTTTTGCTTTAGCAATAAAAATTGTAGTCAAAGCAGCAGAGGTAGAATGCTAAGGGCCACTATCCAGATCAGGTATTCACCAGCCTCAGAGCATATATGGATGACCTTACGATCACAAAGTTTTGGGACACATGTAGCCCGTCAGGTTTTTTCATCCGGCCTGCCAAACAAAAATGGTCACTATATGACACATAATATATACAGTCGCTTGCGAAACTATTTGGCCCCCTTGAACTTTGTGACCTTTTGCCAGATTTCAGACTTCAAACATCAAGATACAAAACTGTCATTTTTTGTGAAGAATCAACAATAAGTGGGACACAATCATAAAGTGGAACACACTTTATTGGATCTTTTAAAATTTTCTGACAAATAAAAAGGGAAAAAGTGAGTGTGCAAAATTAGTCAGCCCCATTGAGTTAATACTTTGTACCGACACCTTTTGCTGCGATTATAGCTGCAAGTCGCTTGGGGTATGTCTCTATCAGTTTTGCACATCGAGAAACTGATATTTTTGCCCATTCCTCCTCCCAAAACAGCTCGAGCTCAGTGAGGTTGGATGGAAAGCGTTTGTGAACAGCAGTTTTCAGTTCTTTTCACAGATTCTCAATTGGATTGAGGTCTGGACTTTGACTTGGCCATTCTAACACCTTGATATGTTTTTAGTGAACCATTCCTTTGTAGCTTATGTTTCATGTTTTGGATCATTATCTTGTTGGAAGACAAATATCCGTCCCAGTCTCAGGTCTTTTGCGGACTCCGTCAGGTTTTCTTTCAGAATGGTCCTGTATTTGGCTCCATCCATCTTACCATTAATTTTAACCATCTTCCCTGTTCCTGCTGAAGAAAAGAAGGCCCAAACCATGATGCTGCCACCACCATGTTTGACTGTGGGGATGGTGTGTTGAGGGTGATGAGATGTGCTTATTTTACGCCATACATAACGTATTGCATTTTTGCCAAAAAGTTCAATTTTGGTCTCAGCTGACCAGAGCAACTACTTCCACATGTTTGGTGTGTCTCCCAGGTGGCTTGTGGCAAACTTTAAATGACACTTTTTATTGATATATATATATATATATAATCTCATTAGCTGCACCGCTTATCCTCAGTAGGGTCGCGGGGGTGATGGAGCCCATCCCAACAATCATCGGGCAGTGGGCAGCGGACACCCTGAACTGGTTGCCAGCCAATCGCAGGGCACACAGGGACAGACAACTCGCTCGCTCATTCACACCTAGGGACAATTTGGACTGGCGAATGCACCTGAAATGCATGTCTTTGGAATGTGGGAGGAAACCCACGCAAGCACGGGGAGAACATACAAACTGGAAGAGAGAAGCTCGCCTCGACCTGTCAATTAAATAAAACTGCTGATACCAAAGTCAGTCAAATTTCCAAATATCGATGCCGATAATCGACCTGCATGATAAACAGCCTGCATGATAATCGATCTGTGGGCGGCATTAGCTCAGGAGGTAGAGCGCTCGTCTAGGGATCAAGAGGTATCAGGCTTGATTGCGTGTTATATGTCGAAATGTCCTTGGGCAAGACACTGAATCCCTAATGCCACCAATAAGCAGGTAGGCGCATTGCATGGCTGACTCCCTGTTGGTGTGTGAGTGTATGTGTGAATGGGGAAGTGTGAAGTACATTGGGAGGTCTTCATTGACCTGAAAAGCGCTATATAAATGCAGACCTTTTACCATTTACCATCTAAATTTAATGACCATCGGCGCACTTCTTCCCTGATGTATCGCTTGAAAGTTAAGCACCTCGATGCGGTGGTTTAGTCAGACAGCGGACCTCGACAAACAACCTTGGATCAGTTTTGGTGCAAGAGATTAGTGTTCTACAAAGTTTACAAAAGGATCTTGAATATTTTGTTTATGGAAGACTTTTTCTTTGACACCACAAGCTTTATGCACGTTTCATTTACCTTGTAACCATATTTTGTTAAAATATTACGACAGCTTCACAGCAAATTTACAGTTGTTACAGTGTTGACATAAAGTACTTGAAAATCTTTGCTGTGAAATATATCTGTCATTACAGTCTGTATGCACGTTTACTGTACTTGGTATAGGTCTATACCATTTGCAATAAAAAATGTAATTTTATTTCTATGCATATTTTTAAATATTATTCGTGATTAATGTATTTTAAAACTGAGATCAATTCAATTACTTTATTTTAATCGATTCCCTGCCCTAATATATATTTTTATGTGTCATACCTGTCAACCTGTACGTTTTTGCCGTACAAAGAACGTTTATTATGCATTTTGAGACGTGTACGACGTACAAGGAAATCTGTACGGAAAAACGCAAATTTGTCAATTATGTGTAACATCCGGTATACTGTACACGATTATCATGAAACGGCAAATCAATCAAGTCAAATGAGTACGCCGCGGTACCCTCTATCTCGGTATCGATTTTTCGTTGCAAACGAAGCGAGCGGTTTGATGCTACTGTGCGCATGCGTCTGCCGTTTGAGGATTTCCCATCATGCATCATTCCGTGGTTGTTGTGTAGTGAAAGGAAGTCCGTCTCTTTTTAGAGAACCGGCTTTTTCGGCTCAACTCATTAAAGAGAGCTGGCTCCCAAACGGATCACCTGCTTTGATGGATTATATTACGAATTTTTATGTTGTATAGATGTTGAAAAAAAGGAAGTATAAAAGGAGAAAATGAACAAATACAGGTTTGTGGTTATCCCTTTAATCAGTATATTACCAACAATAATGCATAAAATGAATTAATAATTTGAATAAGATAATTTTACCTGATTATATTTGCATGTATTTTTCCTTTTACAGTGAATGTCCAAGCTACTTAAGTTTTGAACTTTTTTTTTATAATAAACCTCATTCATATCTCACAACAAAATGTTAATTAACAATATATATGATATAAGGAAACACATGTACAATATAACATGTTAAACTACATATATAAACGTGTTTGAAAAAAGATTTGTTGTAAGATTATTTTGTAAGGGAAAATACGTCAGTTTGTAAGGGCATGGAGCCGTGGAGGTTGACAGGTATGATATATATATATATATATATATATATATATATATATATATATAATATATAGAATAGAATAGAACATACTTTTATTGTCATTCCTTGTAACCATGCACACAGAACGAAATGTCGATACACCTGACCCGCACAGTTAAACTGTAGTGAGCCGATATATATATATATATATATATATATATATATATATATATATATATATATATAGTGGGAATCGTGGGAACCTCCTGCGTGGGTTCAAATCCAGCTACCCGCCTTACTGTGCGGAGTTTGTATGTTCTCCCTGTGCTTGCGTGGGTTTGCTCCGAGCACTCCGGTTCCCTCCCACATTCCAAAGACATGCATTTCAGGTGAATTGGCCGGTCCAAAATTGTCCCTAGGTATGACTGACCGAGTGAGTTGTCTGTCCCTGTGTGCCCTGCGATTGGCTGGCAACCAGTTCAGGGTGTCCCCTGCCCACTGCCCGGAGATGGCTGGGATGGGCTCCAGCCCCCCGCGACCCTAATAAAGATAAGCGGTACACCTAATGAGATGAGATGAGATATATATATCAGTGTTCTTGTTTGCCCGCGTCCCTGCGTCCTAGACACATCATTTTGGCTGGGGACACATAGTCTCAAATCAACGTGCGTCCCCAGGACGCAACCTTTTTGACACAAAATTGTCATTATTACCCGATTACATTTTTTAAACAAAGATTTACCGCACTCCAAACTTTTTGTCAGGCAGATCCGGCAGATGTTGTTTTGGTCTCGCGGTTCGAGTTTTCGTCTGCATGCCGATCTCGAGTTGTGTGGTGAAAAGTCTGTCTCTTTTTAGACAACCGGCTTTTTTGGCTCAACTCTCAAACAGCTCACTTGCTTTGATGCATTATATTACAAATTATTATGTTGTATAAAGAAGTTAAGAAAAAAAAGTAAGTATAAAAGGAGAAAATAAAAATAAGACAGGTTTGTGGTTATCCCTTTAATCGGTATATTACCAACAATAATTTGATGCAGAAAACGAATTAAGGATTTGATGATTAAAACTGAATGAATATTTAGATTTTTTATTATATATTTGTCACAGATTTACAATTTCTACCTCGATAACACAGAATTTTGGGCACCCATAGATCTCTGTTGGGACCCATATATTTTTGAGCAATCATCGGGCAGTGGGCAGGGGACACCCTGAACTGGTTGCCAGCCAATCGCAGGGCACACAGGGACAGACAACTCGCTCGCGCATTCACACCTAGGGACAATTTGGACCAGCCACTCCACCTGAAATGCATGTCTTTGGAATGTGGGGGGAAACCAGAGTGCCCGGAGGAAACCCACGCAAGCACGGGGAGAACATACAAACTCCACACAGTAAGTCCAGTAGCTGGATTTGAACCCACACAGGAGGTTCCCAAGACCTTAGAACATTATATATATATATATATATATATATATATATATATATATATATATATTACATATACTATAATATATTTAATTATTATATCGATATATACCATTCACTTTTGTTAATTGATTTCCCCGTAATGCCCCCGATAAGTAGGTTAGCGCCTTACATGGATGCACGGCCGCTATTGGGAAACACTGTTAAGCAGACATGGGGACTTGAGACTTAGTGACTTGGACTCGAGTCGACTCGAGTCGCTGTTTTTATGACTTGTGACTTGACTTGGACTTGGCAATCTAAGACTCGGGACTTGACTTGTGACTTGACTTGCCCAAGAAAAAAATACTTGGGACTTACTTGGGACTTGAAGGTGAAGACTTGAGACTTACTTGAGACTTGCACATGTGTGACTTGGTCCCATGTCTGCTGTTAAGCGCTTAGGGAAGTCTTGACTTGAAAAGCGCTATATAAATGCAGATCATTTAATTTTCATTTCATTCTTATTTCGGCACTTTTGGTTCTCCGTTGAACGGAAGTGGGAGCGAAACGGAAGATCATCGGCGTGACGTCAGAGCCCAAAGATGAACAAAACAGCCTTTAGTGTTGCGACAAATTTGTTGTGTTTGTGTTTTGTCGTATATTTGTTTCCAGGCCGCCGTCTCTCACGACAATAACGAAGATAGAACAATAACCCTTAAAAACCCCAAAACCCCCTTGAGACGTCAAATTTGAAACAAGAGACTTGAGAAAAGAGATTCGCGTGTTTTGGGGTTAGCGGGCGAGCGAGCAGCTCCCTCCTGAAATTGGAGCCATGGCCCAACGCAGAGGAGTCCTCAGTCTGCAATTCAACCAGGACCACAGTAAGGAAGGGAAGTAATGGAGAGAGGAAATTGCGTCCGAATGTCTTACCTCCCGCCAACTCGTTCGCCCTCCTTGTATTCAGCCAGCGAGCGACTCTATCGGATTACAGTTTGGTCGCCGTTATTGAAACGCGTGTCAACGAAATCCACGTTCGGCCTAATTCAGCCTTCCTTGAGAAGTCTTTATTGTTATTGTCATTATTATCAACGTTGTGATACATTGTATGTAAAGAGATTAGGCACGGCACTCCAGTGTAAAACATGTAATAATAAAGCTTTTGGAAATAAATGGTATAATCCCTGCGGACTATTTATAAAATTGGCCTAATTTAAAATTATAATGCTGTAGCGAGCAGAGACGGGAGTCGTAGGCGGAGTGTCAAACAAAGGTGCCAACGAAAGCTGCTTTAATGACATTTAAACTTGCAATAACAAAACAAACAAGAGAGTGGCTAGAACCGGTCGAATTAAGAGTCCACCTAGGAACTCGCTAACTATGGTTCCGTGGGTGAATTATGTACAACCCACTACAATGCAATGAAATATAATAGTTCATTGTAACAATACTGCCATGAAAATAAGTGCATTAATTACTACGACTGTTGGACAAAGTTTATCTAGCCTTTGAAAACACATGTTTTAACCGAACTATTTTCCATGGAAAATTTCTATTTTCCATAAAACATATATGCTCACTGTGATGAAATATGTCATATGTACATACAATTGTAGAAAAAACTCCACCTATTAGTTTCGACTTCAAGTATTCTATTATTTATACATCCAAACTAAATGTTTGTGTTGTAATGATAAAAAGGCTCTCAGCCGATGACATTAGCTCAGTGCCGGCATCCAGGAGAGTTAGTTAGTGGCAAACAATTTTGGCTTTTAAAAATAAAGAAAACAATAGAATAGGGAAAATTGTTTTGCAAACAAGCATATGTGGGTGATGAAGCCTTGGCACCATGATCTAGTTTGATAGACTGGGATTAATTGGATCCTAAAACATCATTGAACCTTTCATGTTAATGTAGAAACACCAGGTGTGAACAATAGTCCAACTTAGACAGCAATTGGTTTGATTCTATGTTGTTAATGTTTTTCGCAATAACTTTTACCAGTGTTTTCTTGCAAATCATCTCGCAACCATACTAGAAAATGCAAAACACCATTTAGCTGGTATCATGTTTGTGGACATACAAGTAACGTTTAAAGGAAAAAAAATGTAGCAATGTGATGAATACCTCTGATCCTGTCTTTTAAAATTCAATTTCTGAGAAAATTCACCTGTGATATACCATTGTGTCTATAATCAACATGCACTGAACCATAAATCTAAAGCTTTCAGCTTTACAAAGGTTGGAGACCCCTGCACTAAACTATTGCAACTAGACTGAGTGATTGAATGAACTAAATAGATGGCTGACTATATATGAACTCCCTTTTGCTGACTGAATGACTGACAAACCTAAAGTAGAACAAACTAAAAAAAACATTACTTTTCATTATCCATGTGAAAAAAAACACTTTCTGTCCGCGTCTTTTCTTAACACCTCAACCCAGTAAGCATTTTTCCCAGATTCAGCCCTTTATAAAGCTGTTTCGACACTTGCGCGACAAACTCGGACAGAAATTAGGCCTTTTTTTTCGCATCGGACATGCGACTAAGACACATGCTTCTAGACGGGTCTTCGTTTTCTACGCCCACAATTCCCCGACACAAACTTCAAAGCCCAGGTTAATTTCAATACTTCCAGGTTGCTTCTGCTGCTCCATGGAAACAGGGGTGCGCATCTACAACGTGGAGCCTCTGATAGAGAAAGCCCACCTCGGTAGGTGAGCGTTCGTGCACGACGGGCATGCCCACTTCTGACGCCCGCTTACTCACGCCTGCTTTGCAGATCATGAGCAGGTTGGCAGCATGGCGTCTTGCTCCATGCTGCATCGCTCAAACCTGCTCGCCCTTGTCGGAGGCGGAGCCAGTCCCAAGTTCTCGGACTTATCAGGTAGGTGACATTTTGCCTTTGATTAACTTCAATTGTGATAACTGCTGACAATACATGTGTTTTTTTTTTTTTTACAGTGCTGATCTGGGACGACGCACACGAGTGCCGGGATGCCAAGGACAAGCTGGTGCTGGAGTTCACCTTCACCAAGCCGGTGTTGGCAGTTCGAATGAGACACAACAAGTCAGTGCTTGCTCGACAAACTAAAACCATTAATGGGAAAGTTCACTCAAACACAAAATGCTTTCAACACCACTCACTGAACAAGAACTAGGGATTGATGTTATTCGTTTTTCAGGGCAGATACTGGTTAGTAGTATTAGAGGAGCCCCAAAAAACAATATTTGGAGTCAATATCAATTTGCTGTTTTTAAAAGCTTTAAATTTGGTGTAAGAAATGTTTAATAATGTGAAAAAAAAGAAGTAAATTTGTTATAAATTAAAATAAAACTTAACTCGCTCTCAAACATTTTACAATGAATAAATTAGAATTTCAACACAACAAACCTGACTAGTGTTTTGACTTAAACCAAATACTAACAGTGCAGGAAATAAGATTAGGCTTAGCAGCAACTGGTATAAGGGTAGGCTACATATAAACTTAATTAGGCTCCTGATTTTTTTTTGTTTTTTTCTTTACAAAAAATAAATAAAAATGTCAATGCAACCTACACGACTTAAACTAATTTTTTAAAAATTTGCAAAAAGCAATGGAATTTTCAACGGAGCTCATGAATTGAAAAGTATGGACACTACTGCTTTAGAGCCATATTGACAAACTAATGTGATGGTAACAGTCTTCCGAGGTAGCGTTTTGTTTATGCTCTCAATCATAAACACACAAGCTTGGTCGACAAACGATAAGATATGATAAGAGGTAATATCGGTCTCCACGTGAACTTGCTTCCCTTAAACAAGTTAACTACACTTTTTAGGCTATCTCTTAATTACACACACACTTTTCTACAATGAATTTATTGAAACTTAAAATTATATTATTGGCACTCAGGCATGTCAGGGAGTCAGAAGATCTGATGCGGTTTGCAGTCTGCGGTGTGCAGAGTTGGAAAAGCTTTAACTTGAGTGGCTCCACTCTGGTCACTCATCCAATAAGAGGGCATGGGATGGATGAGAAGCGAGGAGAGAGTATTATGAAAGAAGTAGAAGCCAGGAAGAGAGAAGCTCCCCTCGACCTGTCAAATAAATAAAACTGCCAATACCAATGTCAGTCAAATTCCCAAATATCTATGCCGATAATCGACCTGCATGATAAACAGCCTGCATGATAATCTATAGGCGTGTTAGGAATTAAACTATATTACAACTGTAGCGTTTAACAAATTGTTCGAGTTAGTTAAGTGACTCCATTAACCAAACATAAACTTTATAAACAATGCATGCTCGTTTCTCAATTTTAGGGAAAAATATTGTCAAGTGGGGAATTTTCACACAGGGGCAGATTTATTTTCTTAAAGTATTTCTTAAGTGAATTCCATCAAATTTAGCCGAATTATTGTCGAATTAGTCTAATTAGTCTTTGTCGAGCCTCCCATCTCTCGTCTCTGGTCCCGTCCTCCGTCTTTTTGACACATCGGAGATCGGCCACCCCCAATGGACGGGCCAGGAATTCCCCACCTCGTCTGACCAGTGCATCACGTCCCAGTTCTTGTTTTTCTGTAAACATCATTCTTGTCTAGGTCACACTGACCCCAAGTCTTCCCTGTGAAAAATCCCCACTGCATTCAACAAATGTAATTCGTATTATATTAAATCCCTTATAGTCAAATAAATAAAATAAAAATCCTTCAGGCGGCATTCACTCAGGATGTAGAACGCTCGTCAGGGGGATCAAGAGATCGCCGGTTTGATTCCCGGCTCCTCAATGTTATTTGTTGAAGTGTCCTTGGGCAAGACACTGAATCCCTAATGCCCCCAATAAGCAGGTTGGCCCCTTGCATGGCTGCACGGCCGCTATTGGTGTGTGTGTGTGTGTGAATGGGTAAGTGTGAAGCACATTGTAAAGCGCTTTGGGAAGTCTTCATTGACTTGAAAAGCGCTATATAAATGCATATCATCATTTTCATCATCTACCTTTAGCAAGAAGTTTAAACGAGTATAAATTGCTTAACTCATTCACTGCCAGTGATTTTCTGAAAAGCCAGCCTCTCACTGCCAGCAGTTTTGGAGAATTGTGACTGATTTTTCAAGACCCACAGAATATTTAGTTGTATGACTACATAAACATGGAACACATCAAAAGAAAGTGTGGACTCTTTTCTTTCATTAGGGGAAAAACTGGTTCTAGCTGCTTACATTTTTAAGTAACAGGTTTCACAAAAACACTGTTTCTAACTAAAAAACAAAGAAAATTAGCTTTTGGTGCAAAGAGGCCTTTCAAGCAGATTGGTGACTGGTTGTTATTTTTTTTAGCTTCGTTGAAATCTAACCCATACAGCGAGTGGTTTGATTGTATTATTAATGTTTTTACGATAACTTTCACCAGTGTTCTCATACAAATGATCTTGCAACCATAATAGAAAATGCATAGCACCATTTTACATGTATCATGTTTGTGGATATACAAGTAATGTTTTAAGAAAATAAGAAAAATTGTTTCTACTGCTTCAGTTTAAAAAAAAAAAAAAACAGGATGTAGAACCAGGGTGATTTTCACAAAACAGTTTCTCACCAATAAACTGAGAACATGAGCTTTTGGTGCAAAGAAGCTTTTCAAGCAGATTGGTGACTTTGTGTTTTTTTTTTTTAAGTTTCACAAACATCAACAGTTGTTTACTTCTATGAAACAACAAAAAACACTGAAAACAAGGTGTTTGATAGAAAAACAATTATTTATTCATAAACATGACATGAACAAATTACAACCTATGAACAAACCAACAAAAACTACAGACTAGTTACAGGTGTATGCATGGTTGTGCATGTTGTGTGTACATGGGTGTACAATCGTTAGTAAGGGTGTGTGCTCACCACCTGTAACTCACGGCACCAGGTGTTACAGTTCATTAGACTGAATTTGTCCTTACAGATTTTATAAATCGGGAATTGAACATTGATGTTACTGTCGGTTCAACTTTGCATACAACTGAAATGCTTCTATTTGCAAGCTTCTCTTTTTATATTAAATTCCTTTAATTTCATTTGCTTGATTGTTAAATGGCCACTATAGGGAGCCATTGTACTTTTGCACCACGAATTGTCTTGTGTATGACTTGTGCTATACACAATCTTCGTCTTACTGGGTGGATATACACTGCACATTGGACAGGCCCGTGTCTCTAATACTACTACCATTACTAGTTCATACACTGATCGAGTAGGAAAGTGGCGTTCATGTAACATGGACTGAATGCGGTTTACTTTTTTCTCGTGTCACGTCCATGATCAGACCTGCAGCTTTCAGATAATTCAAACGGCAGCCATTCGTCTGAAAAATTTCGGATCTGGTTCACTGAGCTCTTCTAAACCGGATTCATCAAAGCCATGCTGGGGTGAATCCTGTTCCTCTGAGGGCACCAGGCGTGCACCACACCCTCTCACTCCACCCCTCTCCTTTGCCGGCGTTCTCCGACCCACTCCTTCCCTCTCAACTGCCGCTGTATCTCCTGAGATGTACCTAAACATAATTTCCTCCATCGTCAGCTGCCTCAATTAGCCTCATCTGATGCGAACGCCTGTTATGTCCACCCCAAACCAATTTCATTGGCGCACCCCGTACAGGATCAGGTCGATACTACACCAACATTCAAAGAGTAGAAGTCTGATCTTCAGAGACGGGCTGCACCAGACCGCTCTCTGACCACTCCCATTAAAAAAACGTGAGAATATATTTTTCAATGGCAGTAAATAAGTTAAAGGTATTACAAAGGACTCTCCCTTTTTATCAATTTGGCACAGAATGTGTAGTGTTCCCCACAGTTATGCAGTTATCCATCCATCTACTATCTGTTCCACTTACCCTCACTAGGGTAGCAGAGTTGCCGGAGTCCATCACAGCTGTAGGGCAGGGGTCACCCTGAACTGGTTGCCAGCCAGTTGCAGGGCACACAACGACAGACAATTCACTTGCTCATTTACACCTAGGGACAATTTTGACTAGCCAATTAACCTGACATCCATGTTTTTGGAATGTGGAAGGAAAACTGATTGCCTCGAGAAAACACACGCAAGCATGGAGAAAAAATCAAAATGCACAGGAAGGCTGGTAGCTGGATTTGAACCCATGACCTCAGAACTGTACTGTGGACGCACCAACCACTCAAATGCCATGCCACCTCATGAAGATATGTACAAAAACATTCCACACGCCATTTATCTCTAGGAATCAATTTTGAAAGTAGAGAGTTTCATCTCATATCTCCCAGAGCTGTGATGTCAATGGAAGACAAAGCAAAACAAACGGCATGTCATGTTGGAAAAACAAATAGCGTTTGTAGTGATCAGCGAATGCATAGCGGCCATTCCAGCTTGGAGTAATCTGAACTTTGCTTACCGTGTCACTGGGGGACTTCTGTTTTGTCTAAGTTGATCATCAAAGGGTAAGCTTTCCTGCAGATGTGTTCAGTGTGCGTTCCTTTTTCTGACATGGCCTCATTTTAGATATGATTGTCACTTTACCTCATGTGTTTTTGCTGCTTGTCTTAATAATAATATACAGTCCAGATACAGCTCCCCATGCGCGTGCAGCCTCCCAAAAGGCTTCCAGTTTTGTTTGGTCTAGGTTAGCCCTGTTTGCAGTCAGCTAAATGGCCAGCCTGCCGTGCTCATTGTTTTTTCTCCTAGCTGGGTTCGTGTTGGTTGGCATGGTACATTTTTGTTGTTGTCTTCCTGTTATCCTGGCTGCTTATTGCATATTTCAGCCAGCCAGCCTCTTGTTTTTTCCCGCTGATTGGTCCTGGTTCATCCTCTATAATTTACCCCTGTTAGGTGTGTGTGTGTGTGTGTGTGTGTGTGTGTGTGTTATTTTTGCCAGTTCACCTCATTTTGGCTGCTAGCAATTTGATGTGCCATTGCTGCACCTATCTGCGACACAGTGCCTAGACATTCTCCCCCCCCAAAAAAACTACCAAAACTGGGCTTGAAAAAACTCAAAACCTTTGATATTTTGTTAGTCCAGGTCAAAGGTGTTAAACACCCTCCCTTCCTTCCTCAGGATTGTGGTGGTATTGAAGAACAGGATCTACGTTTACAGCTTTCCAGAGAAGCCGCAGAAGCTGTTTGAGTTTGACACGCGCGACAACCCCACAGGTGAGGCAGCACTCATCCTGGCGTGCGGAGGCCATCTTTTAACTTTGCTTTCGTGCCAGGCGTGTGCGACTTATGCCCGAGTCTGGACAAGCAGCTGCTGGTCTTCCCAGGACACAAATGTGGAAGTCTGCAGCTGGCGGTGAGTGGCTTCTTTCACTTGCACCGTGGCGCTCGCTAAAGTCAGAATCATTCCTCGATGAGAAACGGCCGCCGTATGTTTGGCAAAGTCCTGATGTTTGACCAATGACATACAATGCTGCAGGATTTGTCCAACAGCAAGCCCGGGACATCGTCAGCGCCGTTCACCATCAACGCACACCAGAGCGAGGTGGCGTGCGTAGCACTCAACCAGATGGGCAGCATGGCTGCCTCGGCCTCCCGCAAGGGGACACTCATCCGGCTCTTTGACACCACCAGCCGCAACAAGCTGGTGGAGCTGAGACGAGGCACCGACCCCGCCACGCTCTACTGGTGCGAGCGCCACTGCCTCCCTCAAGCTGTCCCTTGCTCATGCTTCATGTTTTTTTTTCCCGGGGCAGCCTCAACTTCAGCCACGATTCATCTTTCTTGTGTGCATCCAGCGACAAAGGGACGGTACACGTCTTTGCTCTCAAAGACACCAAACTCAACCGCCGTTCAGCGTAAGAACACCAATGCCGGGACTCGAAATACTGCAGCAATCTCTAGCCTCCCTTCTTTTTTGCCCCCAGGTTGGCGCGCGTGGGAAAGGTGGGCCCTGTGATCGGCCAGTACGTGGACAGTCAGTGGTCGCTGGCCAGCTTCACAGTGCCTGCAGAGTGCGCCTGCATCTGCGCCTTTGGGAAGAACACCTCAAAGAACGTTAACTCCGTCATTGGTAAACAGCCGCACACTTGCTGCCATGAGAAAGGTCTCACCCTAATGCTTTTGCCCGCTCCCCCCGTCTACAGCCATCTGCGTAGACGGTACCTTTCACAAGTACGTCTTCACGCCTGATGGTAACTGCAACCGAGAAGCCTTCGACGTCTACTTGGACATCTGTGACGACGACGACTTCTGAGACATGATCGCTGCTGTCGTCATGGCTTCACTGTACAAGTTCCTTTCCTTTAAGTTGACTCAATGTTCCGGCGACGGGCTGTCGGACTGTTGAGAAGCAAATATGTGTCTTCACAATGTCACCAGTCACTTAAATACATAATGCCACATATCATTGGAAAGTTTGAACTCTTGGGATTCAAGTTATGATGACCATTTCAAAATGTACTCGGCACAGAAACATCATGATCAGTCTGAAACAAGATACCCGAAAACTACAAAGGTATTGCTCACCAATAATGTGCTCCAGTCAGCTGATGACACGATTCTCCGCAAACATGGTCTCGTTACATTCAGGACAGTCAAGTGAATACAACTATGTAAAATATTTACTTCAAAGCACACAGTAATGCAGACTAGCGGAAATGTTTTATCTAAGAGCAATTCTGCATTGTTTGACAATCTATGTTGTTATCAGTGGGTTTCTCCCCATAATTTCCTTTTAAAAGTAAACTATCTCGTAATATAACTTTCAATATTGCTGTTAGCATCTGACCTTTTGATGACACCACTCTCAAACATATGCAAGATTTTTTTCCCACAGTCCCTAGCCTGCGATAGCCTATAAAGGTATAACCTACTATTATGGCTTCAAATATCCTCAGTCAGTAGCGACCCATTCTAATGATGATTGACACAATGGTTACCCAATGAATTCCAAACAATTATATGCGTCTTCACGATGTGTATTTAAATCAAAGATGGAAATAAATGTGCATAATCTCGGGATCAATTTTTACGAGCAATTATCACTCGCAAGTGCACACCCAGTGATTGACTTCTGGAAAGAGTAGTCAAACATTTACAACTCTTTCACAATGTCTAAAAATTGGCCTAAGTATACCCACAGTTTTATAGTTGTGAACTAGTGGTCTTCAAATGATATGTGATATATTTTCAGAAAAAAATTGTAATATACAATGTTTAGTTTTTCAGATTGGGATTATATTTGACCTAGGACTAGGTCAGGCTTCGTGCTATTGTTTAGCTAAAATGTTCATGCCACACTCTTCTGGAGGCATGTGATTGCAACTCAATGTTAGTACCACTTGCAGTTATTTCAGTTTGGGACAAAACATGAGAGTGTTAACTTTCGAAAGAGACTAAAACCGTACATATTTTCCAAACGTTTCAAGAAACAGCATTCATTTTAGTTTGGGTACGTCTAGGATTGTTAATGGCTTGTTGCTCAAGCAGCTGGCACAACTCCATTAATTGTTGTCGTTCAAAAATACAAAAAGGACTTCACAAAATGCTACTATACATTACAAGTGCAAGATGACATCAAAAGCAAGTAAACAATGAACAATAATCATTAAGATATGTCCAAAGCTTTATTTTCTGGCACTCGCCTTTTTTCCCCAGTAGGCATTAGCTGCAATCGCGCGGGTAATTGGGTGTTGACGTATTTTGCTACAAAATGACAACGGCGCCATGCCGCACACCTGAAACCGTTTTCAGCTCTACTCCAAGTTGTTTATCATGTGCTTTTGGATCATGTTACCATTCAGAATAGCGACTACCAGAGTCAGACTACAAAACAGTGCATATTTACTACTGCGTCAAAAGAAAACGCAAATGAGCCCTATGATCGTGCGTTAAAATGTGAGCGCTATATTTCTAGAGGACAGTGACAGGGCAACAATAATCAAGTTAAATTTATTTGTATAGCCCTTAATCGAGAAAGTCTCAAAGGGCTGCACAGAGCACCATCACAACTGGTATCTACACAAAATATTTTTTTTTAAACTCCACATGAAGAAACTTTATTGTAAAAATGTATAACTCAACTTTTCTGAATTGATAAATTTCATTAGTCCGAAATTCGAGTTAAAACTTTTAAAATTAAGTTTTGTCATTTTAAAAGTTGACATGCTATTTATAAAAGGAGAAAGATATTGCGAATTTAGATTATTTTGTATATTCTATTTCGTTATGATGGTAGATTACAACACAGATGTGATAAGTCTAGTTTTTGTGTTTTCGGTTGTTCCGCGATAACTGACCAAATTAGATTTGATTGTCATTATTGTCGAGGATTAAAGGAAACTGGCGAACTCATAATCACTCCAATGATCCGAAAAGAGCTGTAGAGTTTTTGCTGAATAAGTTAAATTGCTGTTCAGTTTGGATGTATAAATTGTGGACTTGGTTTGTGGATAAAAAAGTTGAAATACAGAGGAGAAAATAAGTATTTGAACACTAGGAAAGAGACAATAAAAATCTGAAAGCAAGCTCTAATTTTGTCCCCAAAATACTGGATAATTTATAGTAAAGTCAAAGTTTTCAGCATATCACACAATTGGAGTTTTTTTATAATCTAAATCAGGGGACTCCAACGTGGTCCCTGTGGTCACCAGAATTCCCCCTAAGGTGAGTCGAGGTGCTGCCGGACCTGTTCTCAAAATAGCTCACCAGTGCTGGGTCATTGAGATTTTTTTGGTATTTTTTTTTCCTTAACTGAGTCATGGGCTTCATGAACAAAATGAATCTATTCAAGTATAACTAATTATTTGTAAGCAATTAAAAGAATAGGATAAAAATCTATTCATGTATTAAACACTTATCTATTAGTCTTTTTATCAATTTATTATACAAAAATACAACAAACTAAATTCCATTCTATAGGTTTTATAAATCTGTAGCAAATATGGATGGTAAATAAAGTATTTTAACAAACTTGACCAATTGAATTAAAGAGCGGAGTTTATTCTTTTCAAACTTGTCTCGCCTTTTTGGAGCACCACATACTGTGAAGAAAATAAGTATTTGAACACCTTGCTATTTTGCTGTATCTCCCACTTAGAAATCATGGAGGTGTCTGACCTTTTCATCGTTGGTGCATGACCACTGTGAGAGATAAGCTAGAGAAAAATCCAGAAATCACAATGCATGCTTTTTGGCGATACAGCTGCAATTAAGTATTTGAAAACTTGGGTATCATTTAGAATTCTGGCTCTGAAAGACCTGTTAGTCCACCCATTAGAAGTCCACCTGCACTCCATGTATCATCCTGAATCAGATGCACCTGTTTGAGGTTGTTAGCTGCATAAAGACACCTGTCCACCCCATACAATCAGTAAGACTTAAACTTGTAACATGGCAAAGACCAAAGAGCTGTCCTAGGACACCACAGATAAAATTGTACACCTACAAAAGGCTGAAAAGGGCTATGGAGCAATTGACAAGCAGCTTGGTGAAAAGTTAGCTGTTGGAGCAATCATTAGAAAATGGAAGAAGCTAAACATGACGGTTAATCTCAATCAAGAGTGGGGCCCCATGCAAGATATCACCGCGTGGGGTCTTAATGATTCTAAGAAAGGTAAGGAATCAGCCCCGAACTACACGACAGGAGATGGTCAATGACCAGAAAAGATCCGGAAACACCATTTCCAAGATAACTGTAGGTAATACACTAAGACGTCAAGATTTGATATCATGCTTGGCACAAAAAGTTCCCCTACTTAAAACAGCGCAAGTCACGGTCCGTCCTAAGTTTGCATATGACCATTTGGATGATAAAGAGGAGTCATGGGAGAAGGTTTTGTGGTCAGATGAGAAATAAAACATGTTGGTCATAATTCCACTAAGTGTATTTGTAGGAAGAAGAATGAATAGTACAAGCCAAAGATCCCCATCTCTACTGTGAAGCATGGGGGTGGCAGCATCATGCCTTGGTATTTTTCTGCACATGGGACAGGAAGAGTGCAATGCATTAAAAGAGTGGATGACTGGGGCTGTTTATTTTAAGATTTGGGGAAACAACCTCCTTCCCTCAGTCAGAGCATTGAAGGGTGGGTTGTGGCTGGGTCTTCCAACACGACAACGACCCAAAGCACACAGCCAGGAAATCCAAGGAGTGGCTCCGAAAGGAGCATATTATTGTTCTAGCATGGCCCAGCCAATCTCCAGACCTGAACCCAATTGAAAACTTTTGGAGGGAGCTTGAATCAGATGCACGTGTTTGGATGCAGGTTAAAACTTTTAACGAAAGCCCAGAAACCTGACTGAACTAGAGAAGATCTGTGTGGCAGAGTGGGCCAAGATCCCTCTTTGCAGTGTGTGCAAACCTGGTGAAAGACTACAGAATCACACAAATAATTTGTTTAAAAAATCATGCACTGTGATTTCTGGGTTTTTCTTTTTGGTTTCTCTCTCACAGTGGACATGCACTTACGATGAAAATTACATACCTCTCCATGATTTCTAAGTGGAAGAAATCGCAAAATAGCAGGGTGTTCAAATACTTATTTTCTTCACTGTTTCTTGAGTATGTAGTGAATATTGAATTAAGTACAGTCAAACCTCCAGTTTTATAGGTGTTAATTTTTTCAGATGTCACCGCAGAGTTTTGTACTTAAAGCATGTGATTTGGAAAAGGCCAGCTCGCCTTTTTTTCCTGTGGAGGATAGTGGCAGATTTGAACACAGACGTAAAAAGTAGTTTTTCTGTTTTCAGAGGTTGACGCCATAACTGACGAAATTGCATTTGATTGCCGGCAAACTGATGATCACTCATATGATTCGGAAAGAAAGCTGTAGGTTTTTGTAAATAGGTTCCACTATATGAATGAATGAAGTCAACAATTTATACATCCACTTAGTTTGGATGTATAAATTGTGGACTTCACTCGCATGGTGCCATTTATCTCCAAAACATGCCCGACACGAAAAGCAAAATGCCGATCACCAGTTACGTTCCTCACAGATGGCACCATGTTTGTACGGGGTTAAGTGAGCCATTTATTGTGTTTTCAAAAACTGATATAAGTCAGACAGCAGCATCTGACTTGGCATAGTGTCATGTTTGAAAATAAGTTTATGGGGCTTGACTGTTATCTTGGCTAGGATCTAACAACTGACATCTAGATCCGCATTCAGGTGGTTTGCTTGTTGTTGCAGGCCTTAGCATTCTAGTCGTTGGCCCTTCGTCCTGTTGGGCAGAAGTTTGTCCACTCCTAGGGCGTCTGGAGAAAATGCAGTCTCAACAGGGCCAACAAGGAGCGCAACAGGATGCTCAAGATCAAAGTGGTGCATGGTCTCCAAGACCAGGCCCAGATGTTTCAAGAAAGAGTTGACGGACACGCGCAGAATGCGCACTTCGTCTGCCCACCAATTCCTAAAATAGTCACACAAAATGCAGTGTTAAATAAAGAAATATTAAATGCACTCTGTTTTAGAGCAATCCAAATCTTTGTGTAAAGCATTTTTGTGGTCTTCCGCTTTGAACTCCCAAATTTACCCAATATCTATAGAGCCCCCACGTGTTTGTAAACAAGAAGGATGTAGCCAAGATCTGCCTGCATTGTTGTAGCAGAACGGCAGAATACATGTTGGTTTTTAGCAGCCATTGACACAAAAAGATCGTAGATCATAGATTGAACCAGCTGATAATAGGACAAAGTATGTGCTAGCAGCAGGATAGCGACTTTAGTCATCAATGTAAACAAATAGAATGTCATTTTGATCAATAAAGGTACTTAAAAATTAAAAAAGTGTATGAACCCTTTAGATGTCACAGAAGCTGCGCAAACAACAAGACTACTTACACGGTCAAAATGGTCCCGGCCAGCGTGAGATGCTTATGGACGCCGCCTCGTCTGGGTTCCCGATCCGGACTCAGTGAGCCCAGGACCACAGCCGCCTGACGCGCTGAAGGAAATGGCACCGCCACGTGGCTGCCACTCTGTGTCAAGGAAAATTGGGCAAAGGAAAAATATTTTGCCGGCGTAATCTGGGACTGCATGGAGTACTCGCATCCTTCATGGTAACTTTGTTGTAATATTGAAATATATCACTGACCATAATTAGTGATGAATATGTACTTTCTTAAGTTAAAACTTCATTAAGTTGTGATTATTTTACTTAGTTTTGTTTTGTGCCTTGCTGTCTTTGAAGAGTTGCTAAAAGTGGAAGATGGGAGAGAAGTAAAAGTCGAGGCGATCGGTGGTATGGGGAGAATGCCCATGTTGGGTGATTTAAATGTGAAGCCTGTGGAAACATGGGAGGTGCAAGAGGAAGTGAAAAATGAAAGGAGGAAAGGCGCATGGGTTGGATGGTTGTACTACTGAATGCTTGAAGAAAGGTGGCACTGCTATGACTGGTTAGTACGCTTGTTGAATGTATGCTTTTTAAGTGTTGTGGTTCGATTGATTGGTGTAGTGCATGTGTGGTGCCATTGATAAGGGTAAAGGTGATAAGCATGAATTTAGCAATTCGAGAGGTATCAGTTTGTTGTCTGTGATAAGCTGTATGGAAGAGTCTTGATTAAGAGAGTGAGAGGAATAATGGATGAGGTGGAGCAGAGTGGTTTCAGGAAAGGAAGAGGATGTGTGGATCAGGTGTTTGCAGTACGACAGGTGTGCGAGATATTTTATAAAAGGTAAGGATGTTCATCTAGCTTTCATGGACTTGGAAAAGGAGTATGACAGAGTTGGTAGAGAGGTGTTGTGGCAGGTGATGGTAATGTGGGTGGAAAGTCGTTGGAAGCATTGAAGAGTTTTTATGTGAACAGCAGAGCATGTGTAAGAGTAGGGAGTGAGACAAGTGAGTGGTTCCCTGTGTTGACTGGTGTGAGACAGGTGTGTGTAATGTCACCATGGCTGTTCAATGTATACATGGACGGCGTGGTGAGAGAGGTGAAAGCAAGAGTATTTGGCAGAGGTGTAGAGATGATGGACAGCAGTGGAACGGTGTGGCAGGTAAGTAAGTTGTTGTTTGCAGATGACACAGCGCTTGTGGCTGATTCTGAGGAAACATTAAGAAGGTTGGTAATGGAGTTTGGAAGAGTGTGTGATAGGCGTAAGTTATGTGTGAATGTTGGGAAGAGTAAGGTGATGATGAGGATGTTCACGTGATGGAGTGGGCATGGTGTTCGAAATAAGGTTGCATGGACCGGTGCTGGAAAAAGTTGAAAGCTTTAGGTACTTGGGTTGTGACGTGGCCGCAGTTAGTGGAATGCTTGGTATTGCACAGAGTGAATCAAGGAAGCAAGGTTTTGAGTGCTCTAAGGAGAGTGATCAGCAACAAGAGTGTGATTGGGCCGACGGTGTTGTATGGTGCAGAGACTTGGAGCGTGAACGCAGATTTGAGGAGGAAATAAGATGTTTTTGAGATGAAGTGTTTGAGGAGTATTTTAGGAGTGACAAGATTGCATAGATTGAAAAATGAAATTGTGAGGGACAGAACTGGAGTAGTAGTGGAACTGAGCAAGCGTGTGGATAAGAGAGTACTTGATGGGTTTGGACACATGGAGAGGATGGATAAGGAGCGAATGTTAGAGAGGATCTACAGAGCAGAAGTAAATAGAAGGAGACCAAGAGGAAGGAGGTCTAAATCCAATGGAAGCTGGAGCTCTTGTTGGTGATAGGAATGAGTGGAGAGGTGTTGTAAAAGGATAGTGGGATGTTTGGACGCGTTCTAAGGGATAGGCAGGGCACGTGTATGATGCGGCAGGGGTAAACCAGTGAAAGCTGTCGGGCCCTGCTGTTGAATAAAAGAGTGTATTCTGTCACCCTGACCCAAGTGACATGGCCGCTTTCTTGTGTCCCGTTTCATCTGGAGGGACAAAAACATGACCAACTTGGATGCCAAAGTGCCTAACTTGTTCGGGTGTTTGGGCATTAGGGTTGGCCATGGTCCAAAAATGTTTGTGTGTGTTTTTTGCTATTTTTTTCCCCCTTTTTATTAGTTGTGATTGCTTCAGCAAGGCACAACTACATTGCCAAGTGCTGTAAGCAAGCACAACTATTATAATCCCCCAAGATATTATTATTATATCTATCTTCTTCCGCCAAAATTCCGTGGGGAACTCCTCCCAGAGCTTTTGGAGTAGCCCAACGATCCATATACCAAAAATTCCGGCCCGATCAGGACTCTCGTGCGACAAGATGGATAAGCGATACGAGTCTGCGCCAGCCCAAATATTAGCGCAAGCTAGCTGTAAACACTGTGGGCAATGCTAACTTCTTCATGCCCAAAAATTTTGGGAATGGCTATATTGTAACAACTTCATATTTACAAATTATGCTAATGGTTTCATGTTAATGAGTTATGCTAATGGGTACGTACTAAAAAGTGATGCTAACTGCTAAATGCTAACTTATTTATGCTAAAAAATGCACCAACGACGGCAGCGCTCGAGTACAAAAGGTAAGATTTAGACCGGTGGAATATATGCGCTGAGGAAGACTGCAACATCTTGGCTTGTGCACAAATTAAATTAGCGTAAACAACCCTCATCATGCAAAATGCTTAAAGAAAGAAACATGACGCAGCTTTCAAGCTAAAAGCGATCGAGCAGTCCGATAAAACTGAATGAATATATAGATTTTATTATGTTATTTGTCACCGATTTACAAATTCATCCTCGATATCAGTGAATTTTGGGGACCCATAGATCTCTGTCAGCATGCGAGTCCCCGGGACCCATCACTTTTCAGAGGTAAAATGAACACTGCACATCCTCTTCCTTTCCTGAAACCACTCTGCTCCTCAGTCTCCACCTCATTCGTTCTTCCTCTCACTCTCTTAATCAAGACTCTTCCATACAGCTTACCCGACACAGACAACAAAATGATACCTTTCAAATTGCTACATTCATGCTTATTACCTTTACCTTTATACAATGGCACCACACATGCACTACACCAATCAACAGGAACATACTTAGATACATACAGGACTGTCTCAGAAAATTAGAATATTGTGATAAAGTTCTTTATTTTCTGTAATGCAATTAAAAAAACCAAAATGTCATACATTCTGGATTCATTACACATCAACTGAACTATTTCAAGCCTTTTATTATTTTAATATTGCTGAATTTGGCTTACAGCTGAAAAAAACTCAAAAATCCTATCTCAAAATATTAGAATATCATGAAAAAGTATACAAGTAGGCTATTCAACTAATCACCTGAATCATCTAATTAACTCGAAACACCTTGCGAGGGTTTCCTGAGCCTTAAAACACTCAGCTTGGTTCAGTAAACTAAATCACAAGTATGGGGAAGACTGCTGATCTGACTGCTGTCCAGAGGACCATCATTGATACCCTCCATCAGGAGGGTAAGACACAAAAAGAAATTTCTCAAATAGCAGGCTGTTCACAGAGTGCAGTTTCAAAGCATATCCACAAAAAGTCTGTTGGAAGGGAAAAATGCGGCCGGAAACGCTGCACAACCAAGAGAGATGACCGCAGCCTTAACAAAATTGTGAAGAAGAGCCGCTTCCAGAATTTGGGGGAGCTTCAAAGACAGTGGGCTGAAGCTGGAGTCCAGGTATCAAAAGCCAAAGTTCACAGACGTGTCCAGGAAATGGGCTACAATAGCCGTATTCCCATGGTCAAGCCACTTCTGAACTCAAGACAACGGAAGAAGCGTCTTGGGCTATGGAGAAGAAGCACTGGACAGTTGCAGAGTGGTCCAAAGTCCTCTTTTCAGACGAAAGCAAGTTTTGCATTTCATTTGGAAGTCAAGGCGCCAGAGTCTGGAGAAAGGCTGGAGAGGAGCAAAATCCAAGTTGCTTGAAATCCAGTGTGAAGTTCCCACAGTCAGCAATGGTTTGGGGAGCCATGTCAGCTGCTGGTGTTGGTCCACTGTGTTTCATCAAGTCCAGAGTAAATGCAACTGTGCACCAAGAGATTTTAGAGCACTACATGCTTCCATCTGCTGAAAAGCTCTATGGAGATGAGGATTTCATTTTCCAGCATGATCTGGCACCTGCCCACAGTGCCAAAACCACCAGTAACTGGTGCACTGACCATGGCATCACTGTCCTAGATTGGCCTGCTAATTCCCCTGACCTGAACCCCATCGAGAATTTGTGGGGTATAGTTAAGAAGAAGATGAAAGACACCAGACCTACAAATGCAAATGAGCTGAAGGCCGCTATCGAAGCATCCTGGGCATCAATAACACCTCAGCAATGCCACAGGCTGATTGCCTCCATGCCATGCCGGATTGATGCAGTAATCCGTGCAAAAGGATTCCCAACCAAGTACTGAGTGCATCAATGGACATTTTCAAATGTTTGATTTAGTTTTGCTGTTTTAAAACATTGTTTTACTTGGTCTGAGGAAGTATTCTAATATTTTGAGATAGGATTTTTGAGTTTTCTTAAGCCGTAAGCCAAATTCAGCAATATTCAAATAATAAAAGGCTTGAAATAGTTCAGTTGATGTGTAATGAATCCAGAATGTATGACATTTTTGTTTTTTTAATTGCATTACAGAAAATAAAGAACTTTATCACAATATTCTAATTTTCTGAGACAGTCCTGTATATACATGCATACATATATACATACACACACATATATATATATATCTACACATATAAAGGGACATTTTTTTTTTTTTTTTTTTAATAATTATTGATTAATATTTACATGTTTAACTATTTGTGATCCACATGGTAATGTCCCTAACATGGTTGAAAACATTCAGAGACATTGTTGGATGCATAAGTGGGGGTCAGAAATGACCCCATTCGTTATTTTTCAAATTATTTATAAATTTTAATATGTTGTCATATGTTTATGACATGATGCCATTGGTATTTTTGTTTTTCCCCACAAATTTTCGATTCCACTATTGGAAAAGTGTATGTAATGGCAAATCATGGATCCCAGAATTAAGTAGTACATAAATCAGCCCAAATTTCAGAAGACACCACATGGGAGCGCTTGATTTGAATACTGTCGCGTTTTACATTTGGTCCTTAGTAAGTAGTTCTTGCCTGAAAATAAATATTTTTTACATTTAGGAGTATATACCTTTCAGTGGTGTGGTGCAGTGGGGAATATACAAATCTGAACTTGATTTTTTTACTTATATATTTTTTTTTCAACAAGCATAACAATTCGAATAAACACTTCATCCACTTTTAGACAGAACAAGTGCGCAACATTGTTCAGACCAGACATGATCATTACCTCTGAGGCCTCAAAACACCATATCATGCTGGAACTTACAGTCCGTGGGAAGAGTGCATTGAGGAAGCCAAAGAAAGAAAACGTGCAAAGTACCAGGAGCTGGTGGAGGAGGGCAGGGGCTGGAAAATAGTCTATGAGCTAATAGAGGTCAGCTGCAGAAGTTTTTCTGGGCGATCCTACTGGAAAGTCCTTGGACAGTTGGGTGTGACAGGGGCAGCCAAGTTAAAGGCCATTAAGCTGCAAAAAGCCACTATAGGTGACTATGGCTTAAAAGGGCAGATTCGTGGGCTGCCACTGGGACATAAGTTGAGCTGTGATCAACCTTGGCTTGGTGTCCTGGGCAAGAGTTTCTGATGTTGCGAGACCCGAAACACTCAATGAACCCAGGATACATCACTGATTATGTGTCCCAGTTGCATCCATAAGATGTTGTTGTTTTTTCAAGTCCAAAACTAAATATCAAGTTTAGTGCTTAAAAAACAGGAACCACATATATTATTTATTGTTCATTCCGATAAGAAAAAACTTCTATAGAAATACTAGAAAAACACTACTAAAGTAATACCATGACACAAAAATACTGTTACAAAAATATTACTACAGTAATACTTTCATACAGAAATACTTGTACATAACTGTTATGAAAGGAATACTACAAATATACTACAGATACACTACAATGATCAATCATGGAAAGACTATAAAATACTACTGTACAAGTAATACAAAATATACTACAAAATAAAATTGCATTACTATACTATATTATGCTCTAAAAATGCTATAGGAATACAACATAAATCTGACAGCAGAAATAATAGAATGATACTACAAAAATACTAAAAAAAGAGCAGTTTCAGGAATCAAATGAACTGAACCATTTCAAGGCAGTAGAGTATTACGCAGCATCAATAAACAGTTTTGTTTTTTAATTTATTTTTAAAATATCCAGCGTCTATCATCATATGTAAGCCTATCCTATCCTTTATTGAGGGGAAAAGGGGTTTGAAAACGCTAAAATTACAGTATAAAAATGGTGGGGTTCTTTGGTTGAATACAAAGTGGCTGGTTAGGCCAATGCATTAAGCAGAAATGCCAAAAGAAAAGTCGGATAGCTTCAGGGTAACTCGTCGTTAATCTGGCGTGCACATATTTGATCACACGGTCTCAATTGATTCCTACATCAATTCATACAAACTATTAGTTGTGCAAAAAAAAGAATAGAGAAAAACGCTTGCATGTGATTCGGGGGATAGAACAGGAGAAAGGATACAATTCCAGGTTGCTGGCTTGCTTGCCGCATTCGGCCGCGGCCATGCTGTTTACTTTTTGGGGCTTTCGTCTTCGTTTTATTTATTCTTCTTCTTTGGAGAAGGCTCAATTTACGCGTTGTCGCCCCCTTCGGCAGGGAAAGCATACAACTCGAAAGCGTTTCCTGAGATTTTGCAATCAATCACAGGTTGAATATCATGTAGAAATTACTTTTGAGTAAGTTGAAAATATTCACATTGCTCTGCCTTTTTTTCCTCCCTTTTTCCTTCTTTGGGTCTTTATTTCCCTCTTTTCATTTTCGTTTTTAATCTTCTTGTTCCTTTTTCCTGGGTTTTTACTCATTTTTCTTGATTTTTCTTCTTTTGTCCTCTATTTTCCATTTCAACTACTTCTTCTTTTTTTCTTTATCCTAGCCTTTAATTTGATTTTTTTTTAATTTTATTTTATTTTTTAATTTCCTGATTTTTTTCTTTTATCATTGTTGTCTTTTTATTTTGTTACATAATATTCCACAATATGCAGCACGGCGGCGCAGTGGTTAGCGCTTGTGCGGCACAGTTCATGTCATGGGAACCTGTCGTGGGTTCAAATCCAGCTCCAGACTTCCTGTGCGGAGTTTGTATGTTCTCCCCGTGCTTGCGTGGGTTTCCTCCGGGCACTTCGGTTTCCTCCCACGTTCCAAAAACATGCATTTCAGGTGGATTGGCCGGTCCAAATTGTCCCTAGGTGTGAATGAGCGAATGAGTTGTCTGTCCCTGTGTGCCCTGCGATTGGCTAGCGACCAGTTCAGGGTGTCCCCTGCCTACTGCCCGGAGATGGCTGGGATGGGCTCCAGCCCCCCCGCGACTCTACTGAGGATAAGCGGTACGGCTAATGAGATGAGATGAGATATTCCACAATGATCAGTAATACTGTATATGGAATAAAGCAACAAAAACAATCTGAACAGCCGCTTGAGAGCCAAAAGAGCTAGCTGTTTTTAGACATCAGAGTATATCCACTGTCCACTCCCTCTGGTAATGCCCTTGGTGTGAGGGTCGACTATTCAGCCCAATATTCTTTGAAAAGTCTTTAATAAATTAGCCCTCCGTTAAACGTTTGCAGTGCCTCAGTGACCTCTTAGCCTGCCTTTGTAGCATTTTCATTTGACCTGCAGGGTCTCGTGAAAAAGCGCTGCAAAGCCGTTAAAACAGCTTGTTTCACCTTTTCACATTTTTGTTTGAAGTTAGCATTCTGTAATAAACATCGTTTCGTCTTAACGGGCTGTAAATGACCCCCGAGCCGGACATTGGACTAAGGCTATGGGGTTAGGTTTCCTTGTATTTTCTAAGTTTTTTTATCATTTCAAAGTGTGTACGCTGTGTAACAAATTTTGTTTAGCGATTTTTTTTTTCAAAAGGCCGTTTACGTCTTGCCAAATTCAGCTTTAAACCGGATCGACGCTGTGACTGGTAGCAGACGATGACGTATTCGAACATTGCCAAAGAAGATGAACTCAGCAAAATTCCGCTCTGCATTGTATAAATTACACAATGTACCGACAGCAAGTAGGGAAGAAATAAGAAATATGTTAAAATAATTGTTGGTGTTTTTAATTAGTTAAAAATTATCTTTGTTTTTATTCTACATAGTCTGCTTTGCTGTGCATAAATAGGTCAAAGTCAAAGTCATGTTTATTTGTATAGCCCTTTATCACAAGGAGTATCAAAGGGCTGCGCAGACCACTGACTATTGCAAACTATAGACTATAATGTACCTTAGATGTGGTACGAAAGCACAAATGATTACAGTGGGACCTCGCTACTTGGCGGTTTGACGTTCGCGGATTCAGAGCTTCGCGCTTCTGACAGGCCACCCTCCGCGCAGAGCGTCGGACCCGCTCGGCTTGTCGCGCTGTTGTGCGTATCGCGCCCGAAAGTACCCGCGCCGCGGGTTGGGGGCTCGCTCGCAAGTAATAAGGATAAGCGGTGCAGATAATGAGATAAGATGAGAATTTTTTTTTCTTTTTGAAGGGGCCTCGCTACTTCGCAGATTTTCTCTTTTTGCGGGTGGTTTTGCTCCCCATTAACCAGGTCTAAAAAATAATAATTAAAAAATAATAAATAAATAATAATGTGTTTTTTTGTTTTGTTTTGAAGGCGCGCCGCTACTTTGCGGATTTTCACTTATCACGGGTAGTTTTGGTCCCCATTAACCGCGATAACCAAGGTCTTACTGTATATAAGATACATTTAATCTCTGTTAAAAATAACCATTGTAGTCCAATTTTTCTGAATTTTCTTTGAACCTTTAAGAGCGTGATCCTCTGCTTGTCCTCAAACTTTTTCCCGAGTTCAGCAATATGTTGTTTTTGAGTATCCTTATGCAGCCAAGAGGAGAAGTTTAAGAGTGCCTTGTTGTGTTTGTAAGGTTGATCAAAAATCCGTATGAATATTGTTTGACTTTAACTTGCAAACATTATTAAGGGGAGCAATTGGCTGAGGTTGACAGGTATGTTATCCAGTTATTTTGTTCTTAGCATTCATTTATTCATTCATTTGGTAAGGACCTGTCAAAATCACCTGTGCCAAAGGGGTAAGGGGATTGTCGACATAAGACATTACCCTAAAAGCAGCACAGAGTCCTTACAGAAGTTTCTTCGTCAAACACGGTAAGACAGGGGTCTCAAACTCAATTTTCTTGGGGGGCACCACAGCTTCTTTTAAAAATCAATGTCTATACAAAATAAGTTCTAAAAGTTAAAACTATTGAGAATTTCTTAGAACATCAATCAATCAAAAGATTCTATAGGTGAGTCAACAAAATGGACATATTATGATTCAGATTTTAATGTATGTCTTGAGCCTTTAAACTATTGAACATGAACTGTTTTTAACATGGCCTTTTGCAAAAGTATTCATAATAACATTTAACTTTTGTGATATGCGACAGAGGAAATACAGCCAAATTGTATATCATAACCATGCTCAAGCAGATAAAAGATGTTCAACACATTTATCTCAAAGCCAC
This sequence comes from Urocampus carinirostris, assembly GCF_059441175.1. Classification (NCBI taxonomy): domain Eukaryota; kingdom Metazoa; phylum Chordata; class Actinopteri; order Syngnathiformes; family Syngnathidae; genus Urocampus; species Urocampus carinirostris. The sequence goes on from NC_142364.1 coordinate 35,153,164, forward strand.
TAAAAGGTTTTTGCAAAGTTCATTCAAGTCAAGTCATGTATAGCCCTTAATCACAAAGAGTCTGCACAGACCACAGACTATTGCAAACTACAGACCACGATTACACCACTCGTTGATCTAAAACCAAAATGAGGGCAAAGAAAAATACAAAAACCTCAGCATAAGTAAAATGAAGAAACCTTGACAAGAGACGGCACATGATGACCAGGCTGCAATGATATGTTGTATTAACAATCAAAATAAAAATGAAATATAAAATAAATATAGCGTAATATGAAATAAAACAAAAAGATATACCAGATTTCAATGGATGTAGCATGAACAAACAATACACAGACATTGTCGACATGAAATATTAAGTCATTAATAAGCTGAAGAATATAAGTGTGTTCAAGAACAACATGATAGGCCAATTGTAACAAAGATATAAAACCGTGCACAATAGTCAAAATAACAAACAACCCAAGGATCCAATAAAATCTTCTTTGCAGGAGTCAAGTCAAGTCATGTTTATTTGTAAAGCCCTTAATCACAAGAAGTCTCAAAGGGCTGTATAGAAAATACACAGTCAAACCCAATTATGTGTGACAAATTTGGCTTGGTGTTTTATATTTCTGATTGTTTACATTAAACTGAGTTATTATGGATTGGATTGGATTTGGATATTATTTACCGTTACAGTGGTCCAATTGTAAAAACAAAACTACAATCTTGTTTCATAAGCAAGCTGAATAAACACTTCGCAGTGTCCGGTTCACAATTTTTTTATTAGTAGAATTCGTGCAACTACGTTGTTCCGTGGGTCATGTTTTGCCTCTTTTAACTAGCATCACTTAAAATTTTGGTCACATTTTCAAGTAAATATGTCAAAATGTCAAGCTCTGATTGTAATTAAAGTCCCGACCTCATAGTACCCAGGTTTAAATGTAACCTACAAGATCTTCAAAATGCGCAGATGCACACAATGAGTAAGCAAAACATAATCCTAAAACACACCATGAACTGGAAAGCAAATTTCAGTTAAGCATTTGTTGACAGACTTGTGATTTCACATCCAAATTTTACAAAGTACCCATTGTGCATGCAAGTCAGATTTGTATTTTTATGATGTCTGTTCAAAAAGTAAAATGATTAAAGTAGGCGACCTAGATATTAACACTGCCAAAAGTCCATAACCCCCAAAAAATCATTAATTTTGGACCACTGAAGCACTCATGTGTTGAAGGGCACTTTTCCTGGACTTAAATGAGTGATTTTGTCCTTGAGCCGCAGTGTGTTTAATGTGTGAGCGTGTTGGTTTTTTGTGTGTGTGTTTGTGTGTAATACACACGGATTGGCATTTTTCCCCATTTTACTGCTGGCAAGTCTTCAAAGTACTTGGGAGAAACCATTGGGGCGGCATTCAGGGTTTACGAATCCCTTAACCCCTGGGTCGTAAGGGCACAACTTCCTGTGGTGTGTTTTGGGCAGCCTCGTGGTGCCCATCCCGCTCCAGGCTGTTTTTTGGAGTCGAGGTCTGTTCCCCGACATAAAGCAGATAGTACTGGTTTCCATAGTTACTAGTTGCAGGATAAACTTCCTGATGTGACTCAGATACAGCACCTTCATCTTCTGCTCGCTGTTTTTTTGGTGTACAGCAACATCCCGCTCTTTGAATTCTTAACACTTGTTGATTAAATTCCTACACTTTCCTGAATGACCACAAGCCAAGATTAAAGAGCTGTTGGTACGAGCGGCTGTTACATTACACTTGTGTCATCATTGCAGCCTCTGTGTGCATGTTCATGACGTGCATGCAAATACAGTGGTACCTCTACTTAGAAATTTAATTTGTTCTTGGAGTAGCATTGTAACCTGAAACATTTGTAAGTAGAGACGCCTTTTAATGCAAATGCAGTTATCCGTTCCAACCCACGCAAAAGTATATTTTTATTAATAAATTATAAAACAGCTTCAGAACATGAAACAAATATATATTTAAATTAGGTTACCGCAATATAAACATAAAACGAGAGGCACATGATGTTTAAAAAAAACGAAAAATAAAGGAAATAATAAATAAATCAATTTACCTTTTAACTGGTCTCTTTGATAACAGGTCCTTGGCAATGTTTTTTGCCTCGCGTTTCTTGAATAACTGATCCAACGACGTCTGCTTTTGCTGGCTTTTGTCGGAAATGTGCGAGGCAAACATCGTCTTAATGAGCAATTGCCCCACCTGTCACCCCGTTCCCCAAATTCTGAGACTTCATGGAATTTTGCCAAAATGTCTTTAATTTGGGCTGATGGAATAATAGCTGCATTTCCCTTCTTGTCTTCTCTGAACTCCTCCTGCACGGCAGTATGTGTTTTCATTCCTTTCCATTGTCTCTTGCTATGTTTCGATGGTCAGAAAATGTCTCTTATTCTTCTTTTCTCCTTGTCCACTTTTTTACATGTCTTTCATGGTGGGGTTAATTTTGAATAATAGCTCTGTAGCGGTACCATACAGTAGACTGTTTACAGAGTGGGAAGAGCATGCTGGGGTTCATGCATACATATGGTCTATGCTTGCACCAATGTATATGCTGACTATTTTTGCACCATGATGACTTTGCACCAAATGCAATATTGCACAACCGTTACGATACAACGTTATCACGACAACCCTGTATGTAACATCCCACATGTCGACATTCTTGTGTAAATACCATGTAAATTATAACTATAGCCTTATTCCCCTTGTTTTATAACATTATCTTCTCTGTTCCTTTATCTTCTTGCTCATACCCCACTATGTGTAAAACTGGAGTGTCATGCCCAATTTCGTTGTCACAATATGTTAGCCCATTTGTAACAATGACAATAAAGGTATATTCTATTCTATTCTATTCTATTCTATTCTACACACAGGATTGACAAGTAGAACTCGAGGAGTGGCAAATGGCACGGCATAATGTACTGTATTTTCGGCTTTGTACCATAAAACGCCTTTGTAACTAGAGACAATATTATCCTGTTCAGTTACTTTTGAACTTAGAGACATTTGTAAGTAGCGGTACTACTGTAAATGCATGTTTTCAGACTCAAGATTGATGAAAAATTAAAACAAAACTTGGACCTTGGATGGGCGTTCGAGAGGACGAAAATGACGCCTTACAGGGGATTTGCATCAATATAAATGTAACTGGGAGACCAGAATTCTGAACCAAACACACATTCGTCTGGTAAATTAGCGATGGGCAACCAGGCGAAGTTTTTGATAATTGTACAAAAGTTCGCGCAACAAGCAGGATAGATACAGAATTACAAGGACAGTTGGAATTAATGGATATGTTTTCCCCAAATAATTAATGGCTATTTATGTAATGTAATTACAATTTTTTTCATCATTATCACTTGGTGCTGTTGGTGCGTGCACCAAAACGAATTATACACTTACTAATGTAGTTGAAACTGGCTTCTCCTTTGTTCAGCATTTTCCATGATTATTGAAAGCTGGTTTCATATTTCTTTATCTAGTGTAGTATGCTACACTAACCAATAGAAATAGCCCAAAAAATGCAGTTATGAGCATAGCGTCACCCGTCCCCCATTCCCACCTACCAAATGTGTTCCATCCCGGACAGCTTTGATAAAAATAAGATAAAAGCCCTAACCCTAAAAACTAAGTGCTCTTTGGACTCAGTGGGGCATTGTAAATACAGTGGGACCTCGCTACTTCGCGGTTCGACGTTCGCAGCTTCAGAGCTTCGCTGTCTGTAATGGTTAAAAAAATAATAATAATAATAATTTTTATTTTTAAAAATTGCAGAGTATGCTCGATGCCTAGGTGTCCCATTTCATTGTGCAGCTCTGTGGAATACTAACTGGGATCGAGTGGCTATTTCCGGAACAGGACGCCATCTTCGTTGAGGACAAATCATCTTCTCTCCCTCATGAACGCTATCATCTCATTCTGATGATCCTGACGGTTAATACTCGGTTTCGTTTTGACACATCTGATTACTTTTCTAATAATTGGATCGTTCTCTTGTGCACCTTTTAAGGGGGTGGCACTTGTTCACTGTCTGCTGCTCAAATTTTTTTTTTTGAAAGGGGCGTCGCTGCTTCGCAGATTTTCACTTTTTGCGGGTTTTTTCGGCGGAACGTCAGCAGTCGCTGGATAAGGCAGCCTCTGGATGGGACGGGGGGGGGGGGGGGGGGGGGGGGGGGGGGGGGGGGTTGGGGGGTTGTTGGCGGAGGTCACTCCCGGGCCCCGTGAAGGAGTTCCAGTAGAGCGGCGCGACGACAGGCGGCTGTCCTCGCGCGGCGGGTGAGAGGCGGCGGACGTGCGCGGCGGGCGAAAGGCGGCGGACGTGCACGGGACCCCCGTAACTGTGTCGGTGTCGTGCGTATCGCGCCCGAAAGTATCTGCGCCGCGGGTTAGGGGCTCGCTTGCGGGAGCGACCGAATGGCACTCACAGTGCGGCGCAAGTATAAACCCTGTCGTGAATTTGTCTCTGATCGTCCCGGGCAGACGTAAAATCGCCCAGCTGTACGACTCTTAGCGGTGGATCACTAGGCTCATGCGTCGATGAAGAACGCAGCAAGTGATTTGCAGCTGTGATTGGCTGGCAACCAGTTCAGGGTGTCCCCTGCCCACTTCCCGGAGATGGCTGGGATGGGCTCCAGCCCCCCAGCAACCCTAATAAGGATAAGCGGTGCAGATAATGAGATGAGATTTTTTTTTTTTTGAAGGTGCACTGCTACTTCGCGGATTTTCACTTATCGCGGGTGTACTGATCCATGTCCAGTGGCATTCTGGGCAATAGTGGATGGTAAAGTTGAAGTCTGCAATCTCTGCCACCCATCTATGTGTTGTTGCATTCAACTTGGCTGTTGTCAAAACAAGTTAACAGGTCGTTGTCTGTGTAGACCACAAACGATGGTGCATAATAAACGTATTCACAGAATCTTTCACATATGGCCACTTCATGGCAAGGAATTGTAATTTAGCGGAGTGAAGGTGATAAGCAGGTTATACAGCAGCTTGGCTATGCGGGAAAAGTTGGGAATATACTGCCGGTGATAAGATAAAAATCCACAGTTTGCCGGGTGTTCTGTCCTTTAGTGCTCCAATTTGTAGCCATCTTTTGCCACAAGTTTTCCCAGCAATTTAACACTGTCTTTAAACACTGTACGCTTGCCTGGTGTCAGCTTGACTCCATGTTTCTGACAGCGATGCAGGACTTCTCGCAAATCACGAAGATGGTCTTCAAATGTGCGACTGTGCACAAAATTGTCATAGAGGTAAGGCTGACATGATTCATCCCACAAGGCATTCCTCCTTGCTTCGTTGAAATTCTGCTGGGGCTGATGACAGGCCAAAAAGAATCCGTATTTACTCGTAGAGACCCAATGGTGTGATACATGCAGCAAGAGGCTGGCTGCCTTATCCAGTCAGCCCTGGTGGTACGCTTTTCCCTGATCAAGGACAGAAAACCATATACAGTACAGTACTTCCTTTCAAGCTGTTCAGCATGTCTTGCACACGAGGAATGGGATGACGGTCTGGGACAGACTTCTGGTTCAGCTCTTGGCAGTCACAGCACATGCGAAGGTTACCATCCTTACGCACACAAACAATTTGCAAGGAATAGTTAGAGCTTGATTTCTGTATCAAAGCGCGGTTCAACAAATTCTCCAAATAATCCTTATCTTCTTTGTGCAAAGGCTTGGGTACCGATGTGTATGTGCATCTGAATGGAGGGGTGTATTTGAGTCTTATTTTCAAGGTGAGGTATGGGATACTTTCCATGTAATCAGGAATTTGTGCAAATGCATTGCTCTCTTCCTTCGAAAGCTGTTTATTTTTATCTGTTGATCTTTTGGAAGGGGATCGAAGCTCACTGGAATATCCCACTGATCTTTATCTTGTTCTGCTAAAATCACTTCTCTTTCTTCATTTGCTTGTTTTTTTTTTTCCGTTGGTTGCCTTGAACGCTCCTTTGGCAATCCCGATCCACTTTGCCTCAACCGTCCTCACTTCTGCAGGATAGATAGCTTTAACTCGGTGCACCTGTCCAAGGGTTGAGAGTGATGTTATAAGAAGTGTCATTGGTTACTGGGGTGGAGACTCTGGACCAAGTCCCTCTCTACAAACTGATGATGGTTTCGGTTATCTATGTTCAGGCAACTTCACGTTCTCTCCAGGATGAAATAAAACTTCTTCCTTAGTATGTAAAGGATTTGTTTGCACACAGCATGGTACATTTTTTGTTTTTCCAGCTGGTCTGCCACACGAACCATACCTTTCTGTGAGTCTTCTTTCTAGAGGAGCCGTTTCATCACTTAGACCCGTTTGCCGTCAATGGCGAACGATTCACTCAGCGCTCTGGTCGTGAGATCAGGATGTTTCTCCATTCCACATTTAACCAACTCCTCAATCATATTGTAGCCAATAATGGGTTATTCGGGTACTTTTACCAGCTCAGTAGCCTAGATGGTAGTGTGCCCGCTTTGAGACTGGGAGGTCGCTGGTTCGCGCCTCGGCCGAGACATACCTAATTGGTATAATGGCGGCGCCCTCTGTTGGCTGCGGCTGCATCGACTCGCTACAACGGGTCAGGTGTATCGACATTTCGTTCTGTGTACATTGTTACAAAGAATGACAATACAAAGGAAATTATTATTATTATTATTATTTAGGATCACGAGCAATAAGCATGGGTACAAGGAGTTCTTGTTTGTGTGTGACACCTGATTTCAGCTAGAACTTCACTTCAATCCAACCAGTGAAGGGGATGGCCGTTTTGTTCACTGCCCTTCCAAGCACAGTACCGATTCTAGGAGTTTCACGATTTCGCGCACAGTTGTGTGGGGTAGATTGTTTTTTCGAATCATGCTTACTTGTAAACCATGATCCCAGACAGCTTGAGGAGGCTGTGGGGTAGATTGTTTCTTTTACATTTTTCGAATCATGCTTACTTGTAAACCTTGGTCCCAGACAGCTTGAGTAGGCACGTCAATAAAGGTACAGTCAACAATACATTTTTTTTTCCAATGAGGCTCAGCAACTTCGAGTGAAAATAGGCTTACAGGTGACTGACGTGCGTGGCGCCTCCCTGCTGACATGCTGGCCTCCAAGACTTCTGCTCAGATGAATTCTCCTCCTCTAGTTGTTCGATTTGCTCAAGCAGCAACAGGTGTAACTCCTTCCTGTGATTCTCCTTGGCTTGAGGTGGAAGGGTTCGATGACTTCACGGTGGGGCCAGAAACGGTTGCCACACTGGAACCACCAGACTAACCACCATGGGCCTCTGCGGCCTCTCGACACATGACCGTTTGACCACACTTAAAGCAATGTTCACATTTATCTGCCCTTCCACTGTCTTGACATGCTATACATGCTCTTCTGTTGATCCATCGAGAAGTGCGGGTAGCCACTGAAGTATTTTGCATTTACCTCTTCATTTCTTCAACTTCTTGCTTTAACTGTTTAATGACGTCAAAAAGCTTGGTTTCTTTTGGGTGTGTTGCTGTGGTTACTTCTGTCCTTTTGCATTCTTCGTCACAGCTCCGTGCCCCTGTGCCTCCGACACGTCTCTGCACCATGGTGATATTGTTGCAGAATCCCCACTTCTGTGTGCATCCCATGTATTGTGGTTAATTTGATACTATTGTTCTGCTTGAGTTTGTTCTGTCTTTCCCAGTCAACACTGACAGCTTCTTTCATCTTTTCAATGAGCATTATATCAGTGACAATCACATCATCAAGGAAACCTTTTAATTAAAATTTGACATTGTCATTAAGTAGACCAGTGCTCACTGATCTCAGGAATCTGCGATTTATGAGTTCTGTACTATACTACTCATCTGTACTTGGTTCTTTAACAGCAATTAGGAACCTCTTCTTCAGCTCAATCACTACAGAGAGCAAATTTTGTTGTAATTCACGACTGTCTTGTGTGATATTTATGAGACGATGATATAAATCAGTGGAACTTTCTTCTTTGAAACGTCCTTTCAATATTGTGCTTAGTTGCAAGAAAGTAAGATCAGTTTTGATTTCCAACATGTCCCTGATACTAAGTCAGGGGCTAATACATTTTACAACAGCTTCTGTTATTTCAGCTTCTATGTCCACCTTGTTTAATCCCATTTCAATTTGATGCATTAAATTTGTGAATGATGTTCTTTTGCCCATGTTCACCAATTTGTCCATGCATTCTGATTTCTCCTCTAATCATTACTTCTGGGACTCTGCTTGGATGTGATGATGTAAAATTTTGTTGAACGGCAGGTTTCAGTCATTTGATTTCTCACCACTCTTTCAACAGTGCTGAGGTAGATAATTGAAAATCTAACTACAGGTTAGCATACAGTTTCTGTAAAGCAGCGAGTTCTTCTATTGCTACATCCACGTCAATCACTGGCTCCAACACGTGTCGTGAGTTAGCCTCTCCGTTGGCATTAGGATCTCATGCAAATAATGTTCGGCAACTTCGCCATCCTTGCTCTCACTCATGTCATTATTAGATTCATCAAGAAGGCGGAGCAGTACTTGCCTTTTCATTACTTTCTCCCCGGACACTTTAGCAAAAATGCACACATCTTTTAAATGTTCCAAACTCAGGTCTAAGAATTGCTTGCCTAGCCAGTCTTGCAGTTCTTCGAGCAAAATTTCTCTAACATCCATGCCTGTCTTACGTTTTTTATCAAGGCACAACTTTCTTTACCTCCTGGCTAGCTCGCCAAGATTTGTTGCACATTTCAAGGGGGGCAATGATAAGTCCGGTGTGCGTTAGTTGAAACTGTTTTACATTTTGTTTTTGCACGCTCTCCTGTTTTTCCCTCTTTCATTCTACCTCCAACGGGCCAACTTTCTGTTTTTCAGCACCCTTTAGCTCCCTCCGTTGCCTGATCACAAAAACATGACTTCAAGTGCAAAAGTGTTACAAAACTAACAGAAAAGTGCTAAATACTTAAGGTGCAACAAAACGAGACAGTATTAACAAACAAATATTAACATATAAATGAAATAACATGAAAATAAATAAATAATGCAAAGACAGACGGACAGACACAGACAGACGGACGGACGGACGGACGGACGGACGGACGGACGGACGGACGGACGGACGGACGGACGGACGGACGGACGGACGGACGGACGGACGGACGGACGGACGGACGGACGGACGGACGGACGGACGGACGGACGGACGGACGGACGGACGGACGGACAGATAGATAGATAGATAGATAGATAGATAGATAGATAGATAGATAGATAGATAGATGAGTACCAATGTTGTAAGTCTTAGGTATGACTTGGCAGAGGCTATAACCGGCAACCTCCCAGTCTCAGGGCAGGCGCCCTACCCCCAAAGGATCCCCCAAATAACATTTGACTTGTTTTTGCACTTGCAGTAAATGTCCACTCCATGATGTCGCCGCCAAAAAGCGGTCTGCTGCACGACTTGCAGGCGGCACTGCAGTTAAAGATCCAGGAACTGACCGAGCGTGATGCACTCATCGACGAGCTGGAGTTGGAACTGGATAGCAAAGACATCCTGATAGGTCATCTGCGGGCCCAGCTGGAAAATCGCCACAGCTCGATGGCGGGTGCTGAGCATGCTGACCCCGAGGCTTCCCGCCAAGGTGCCAAAGCCCCCAAAGCTCGAGATAACCTGTACACGCAATTCGCAATGGCTCAAGCAGACCATTAAAATGGACACCTTGCCACTCCTTGCTCTTTGCTTGTTTCTCATTCTTCCTTATTTTCTTGAGCGTTTCTTACTTTTTGTGCTCCCTTCGCCATTGGGAAGCTGTGACCACTCATTCCTCAGTTGGAATTGGTTGCCCGGCTTTTTTCTCTTTGTCATTGTCTCTTTAATTTAAACCTTGTCTTTTTGGTTAAATTTTGGAATGTTGCTCCTGAATATGTTTTTTCATTGTGCATGCATACCTTATCTGTTCATTTGGCGTTTTGCAAAAATCCGTTTCCTAAAGTTCTTCGCTTTGCAGCACAGCTAACCTTTGGTTCTTGTAGCATCGGTGCATCGTGCTGCCAGCAAGCAGGACTGCTGTTCTAACCAGCTAACGAAACGACAAAAAACAGAATAAAATAACTCTTTGCCAGGAGCAAAGCAGGGTCCAAACTGTTCTGCTCTGAGATACTGTCCGGATCCAATACTGCTGAGCTTATGCTTTTTGGCGACCTGCAGGTGCCGTTCCTGCGACGACGGCGGCCACAGACGAGCCCCAGCGTACCAAGAGGCAGGCCATTTCGGCGGAACCCAGCGCAGTGGATCCCGCACGGCTCACCGACGTCACGCTCACCAGCTACTGCAAGACCAGAGAGTGAGTGGTCCGGCATAGCTTTTTGAGATCTTGCCTCCCTATAGTCGACAGTTTCCTCTGGGTCAACATTAGTATTAGAAAAAATGTCTAACCTTCAAAATGAAAGCGAGAAGGAGAGGTTGTTTGATATGCAGCCAAACTCCCAACTTGTTTTGCGCCTTCTTTGAGTGTGGATATCAAAATGTCCAAAGATGGGACTCTCCAGCCCTGTATGTTTTGGGCATTTCTTTCCTCCAACACGGCTGAGTTAAAGCTGACCAGGTTTGCTGATCCCTGCATGCTGGTTTAACTGTGTTTAGATCCAGCGAATTAATCCAAAGAGCGCTGATGGACAACGACTTCATGAAACACCTTGAACATGGACAGGTGAGAACTTTGGGTGAATTGTTGATTCCTCCATACGTAAATGCACTTTTTCTGCTCCCAGATCCTCACAATCCTGGACTGCATGCGGCCCACCAGCCTGGACAAAGGATGCTGTGTCATCCAGGAGGGCGACGACGGGTCCAGAGTCTACGTTCTGGAGGGTCAGATGCACTTTAACTGGAAGTGCTAGGTGCACACTTGGCACTAAATTTGAAATTTGGCGTCGACTTTTTTGGCTGCACAATGCCAATGGAATCTCGGGCCCTTGCACACCTGACGCAATAATATCTTGCACCGTTTACGATTCTGTCCCAAATTGTTTACGTAACTTTTTTTCCAGATCATGTTACCATTCAAGATGGCAATTATGAAGATGAGCGCATTATTTACTACTACGCCGAAAGAAAACTGAAAAAGGGGCTGCATCACATAAAATGTGCGTCCTATATTTCAAGAAGAAAGGACCAGGGCAACCATACTCTGTAGAAAAGTAACAAAGTTGTCATCTTTCTGTGCTTTCGTTATTGGAAGTTGCAGCAAAAGCGGAGCAAATTGCGTTCGTTTGTTCCCCAATGATTAAAGGAAACTTTGGGACCTGACAATGATGCAATGCTATGGAATGGAAAGTGTAGCATTTTTGATAAATAACTTTGACTCCTGTTCAATTCTGACGTATGAATTGAGGACTTGATTTGTCGGTGAAAAAGCTAAAATATCATAAATACATTTTCATGTCACAAGATAATCAGGCCTGGCAAAAATTATTTACCCGGGTAAAGTCCAAGGGGGCAAGAGGAGGGAAAGACAGATAAAGAACTGGGCCGACAACATCATGGACTGGTGCCATTTTTGCCACAACCCAAAAACAGGCCAGAACCCGTCAGCTGTGGATAAAGCTGTCCAGAATTCTGTCCTTTGTGGTGCCCCGATGACATTGAGTATGTTGTAAGTATTGAATAAAGTTCTGTGAAACATCCTGTTTGGTTTCATATGAATTAGGATGGCTAAAACACCAATTAATTTCTCTAATTTATCCTGTAAATGTTTCCAGACGTCACTGCTGTGTTTTGTATTTAGAGTGTATGCAATGTGGAAAAGAGCAATTCAGCGTTTTCCTTGGTGCTATTTGAGAAACCAATCTTCATCCACCCATCTGCACCGGATATCCTCAGTACTGTGCCGCACATGCACTAACCACTGCGCCGCCATGCTGCCCTACCAAGCTCCAAAATGATAAAATATGTTGTATACCTGTCACCTGTGGCACCGCTCCATTTTCCTCCCAAAAGTTCTCCGGCACAGCTGACGCTAAAAGCTAAATGGCGTTCTGCAGTGGCGTAGCACGCCGTTGCCACCAGGTGTGTGTGTGGCCTAAAGCAGGGGCACTTTTTGGAGAAAAACGGCATGGCAGCCATGGCGTAGAGTATCAAATGTGTTTGATAATTTTGCACCTTCAGTGGCCAAATTCCTCAAGTGTGTGCAGTGGTGAGGAAAACAGAAAGTTGCTATTTTCGACAACACATGCCGTTTAAAATACAAAACACTGCAGGGACGTCAGGTAATATTTATGATGCCCTTCCAGAGGAGAAATTGGTCCATGTTTTTGACAAATGTATTCATATGATACATGACACAAGCAAAACGGCAGATTTAACAGTACTTTCACCAATGTTTACTATGTACTTACGATATTCAACTTTTTCACACACAAATCAAGTCCTCAATTTATACATCAGTATTGAACAGCAGTGGAAGTTTTCTATCAAAATCAGGTCACTGGAGTTTCTTTTAGTCCTCGAGGAACAAGAACAAGCAAATGGCAAGCACCAATGACAAAAACACAGAAACTGTGTTTCAATCTGGCTCTATTTTCCAATATATGGTTGCCCTGGCGTTGTTATATAGAAATATATGAGTCAAATTTAATGCGACTGCCCTTTTTCTTTCAGCGAAGTAGTAAATAGTTGCTCGACTTCGTAGTTGCCATTTTGGATGGTCACATGGTCCGAAAATGTGATGTACGCAACTTGGAGCAAAACTAAAAGACACAGCAAAAACTGCCTCAGGTATGCAGAGGGACTGCACTGTAAGTGTCCTGCAGCCGAAGGAGTCGACGCCATGTCCCCCATGCGGTTGACGCTTCTCACAGTTTTGCTCCTCCAGAAGGTCCTTGGAAGGCTCCTCGTTGATGAAAGGAATTCTGGTTCTTTTGAGTGAACTGGCTCAATGGACTCGGCTCACTAAAATGTGTGCTATTTAGGCTTCAAAATGGCACTTCAGATTAGGGGCGGCAGTAGCTCAGAAGGTAGAGCGCTCGTCTTGGGATCAAGTGATCCCGGTTCGAATCCCGACTCGTCTGTGTTACATGTCGAAGTGTCCTTGGGTAAGACACTGAACCCCTAAGACCCCCAATAAGCAGGTTAGCGCCTTACATGCAAGGCCGCTATTGGGAAATGTGGAGCACATTGTAAAGCGCTTTGGGAAGTCATTGACTTGAAAAGCGCTATATAAATGCAGATTAGAGGTAAGATCGGGCCAAAAAAAAGCACCCGAGCCCGACGCAGGCCCGAGGGGTATTAAACCCGACCCGGACCGAGCCCGACTAATTAACTGGATTTGCTGGCCCGGCCCGAAAGGGGCCCGAAATTACATATTTTATTTATTAGGAGGGGTGATTTATGATAACAAATTAAACTCTGCCTTTTGTTACAACATCTAGGCCTAAGTTAAATAAAACTGTATAAACATTTACATCTTTTATATTTCTGTGTCTGCACTGCAGATGTTACATTAAGCGACAATCTGTCATTGACGGTTTTTTTTTTTTGAGGTAGCGAAAACATTTAAGGGCGTCCGTCATTTTGACGACTTGATCATTGGGCCATAATCCACAGCAGCAGTAGTAGTACGTCCTTAAGATTTTAGCGCAGCACTTTCATTGAGGGGGTGTTGACGTGTTGTGCCCTTTTCCGACTCCTATGCAAATTCCCCCCCCCCCGATCGTATTCTATATAAAACGCTTATTAAAACAATAAAGCGAGCTAATTATAATAATTGGGAGATCCTAGTCTATATAACGCGTTTATTTAAACAATAAAGCGTGATTTTATTCTGCAAATTGCATTTTTTAACGCGGATGAAAATGTCACCAACGTCAATGTACGCTTCCGACAAAAGCGATCGTATTCTATATAAAACGCTTATTAAAACAATAAAGCGAGCTAATTATAACAATTGGGAGATCCTAGTCTATATAACGCGTTTATTTAAACAATAAAGCGCGATCGTATTCTACAAATTGCGTTTTTTAACGCGGATGAAAATGTCACCAACGTCAATGTACGCTTCCGACAAAAGCGATCGTATTCTATATAATACGCTTTAAAACAAAATAAAGTTTAAGTATATATTTTTAATGAACATATATTTATAATTATTAATTAATTAAAAAAAAAAAAAAAAAAAAAAAAAAAAAGCAGGACCGAACCCGACCCGACCCGACCGTATGACTGACATTTCAGGCCCGACCCGGCCCGAAATTGCCTCGGGTTCGGGTTCGGGTTCGGGCTCGGGCCATAAATCTTAGGTCTAATGCAGATCATTTCATTTCATTTGTTCACAGTGAAGTTTCAAGTTGTCTGAACTTTTAACTAACACACACGACGCAACAAAAATGTTAATTGAAACTATTTACTTTTAGTGCCACAACAAATAATGAATAAAATAAATAAGTAAATAAGAACAATAAATACAAAAATACTTTGTCATGTCTAAAAAAGGTAAAAGACGGGCTGGATGCCTGAAAAGGACCCTATAATATTATACAAAATTTGTTTTAATTTATTTACATACTTAACACATGTCAAATCAAAAAACAAAAAAACAGTACTCCACCAGAAGCGCTTGTAGTGTCCTCCTTGTGGCTTTTGAGACTCTTGTGTCTGCTGGGAACCCGGACCAAATCAGTGAGAGAGAAGCACAGCCCAGCCTACCTTTATGTTTGGTATTTTTTGCCCGAATAGGCAGGATTAGGTCCAGGCCCAAAATCTTACCTCTCATGTGAATATTCAGGAATCGGCAAGCAGAGGTGGGAATTAATGCAACAAATCATGTTTCTGTTTGTGGAACCATGGCGGGAAAGTCCCAGAACCCCCTCCCACTGCAAATTTTTTGCTTGCTTATCAGAAGGCACAGTGGAAGTGAGCAAGGAAGGTCAAAAGCTGTGCACCATCGGCCCCGGAAAAGTCTTTGGCGAGCTGGCCATCTTGTACAACTGCACCCGCACGGCCACCGTGACAGGTACCCGTCGTCCTCCGGCTGGCGACAGTCCACATGCGACACGCCCACCAACCGCCCGTGTCTGCACTCTACAGCACTGAGCGACATTAAGCTGTGGGCCATTGACCGGCAGTGCTTCCAGACCATAATGATGAGAACCGGTCTCATCAAACATTCCCAGTACACCGACTTCTTGCGAAGGTAGCTTACGTGCTGCCGCATTACGGCAGCCTGTTGTCATAGCTATCCCTCGTGTCCCCGCCAGCGTTCCGTCCTTCCAAACCCTTCCGGAAGACGTTCTCAGTAAGCTGGCCGACGTTCTAGAGGAGGTAAGTCTCGGTCCGCACACTGGTCTGAGGGTGAGGCCACCAGTGCTCATGTCACTGTAGAGAAAGTTGCTTTAAATTATAATTATTTGGTTCAGAACCGGCAGCACGGCAAAGTGGTTAGCGCGTGTGCGGCACAGTTTTGAGGTCATGAGATCAAACCTTTTGTGTGGAGTTTGCATGTTCTCCCCGTGCTTGCGTGGGTTTCCTCCGGGCACTCCGGTTCCCTCCCACATTCTAAATACATGCATGTCAGGTTAATTGGCCGGTCCAAATTGTTCCTCCGTGTGAATGAGCGAACGAATTGTCTGTCCCTGTGTGCCCTACGACTGGCTGGCAACCAGTTCAGGGTGTCCCCTGCCCACTGCCCGAAGATAGCTGGGATGGGCACCAGTACCCCTGCGACCCTACTGAGGATAAGCTGTACAGATCAGGGGTGGCCAACCCGCGGCTCTCGAGCCGCATGCGGCTCTTGAACTAGTTTCATGCGGCTCTTGAGGAGCTGTTATAAACTGGTTTAATGCGGCTCTTTCGAAGCTGTAACATGACATGCATCAAGAATGTTTAGCCGGCACTGTAATTTGCCTTCCCTACAGCTAGATGGCACTCCGACAATGAATGTCTGATTTAGTGACGTAAAACGAGCGACGAGAAAATATTTGTTTGACAAAATGTATTGTAGTCAATTTATGTGAAATTACCTCTTGAAATGGCAGGTAAAAAGGCACAGCCAAACTAAAATATGAAGAAGAACACAGGACGTTTTCGCCAGAATGGGACAGTTTACATTATTTTATTGAACGTAATGGCAAGCCTATCTGCCTTATACGTAACGTGGCATTAGCACATTCCAAAGCTTCAAATCTTCAGCGTCAATTCAGCTCACTCCACCCTAACATCGAACAGGAATTTCCAAAAGGGACTGAACTTAGTAAGAAAAAAGTTGTTGACTACGAAAAGCAAAGCAGAAAAACAGTTGCATTTCTTTCAAAAAAATTATGAAACACTCTGAGACCGTAACGTTTGCTTCGTATCAGTTAGCTTGGAACATAGCACGGGCTAAAAAGCTATACAACGAAAGATAATTCATTAAAAATGCGTCATTGACGCCTTTGAAATCTTGGCTCCTGTAGACAACAAACTAAAACAGAGCAAATCAGATGTTCAACTGTCTCGCCACAGTATGGAACGAAGAATATCCGATATTAATGCAGCTGTTGAATAACAGTTGCACACTGACCTGCAAACAAACTAACTGCAAGAGCTACGGATGGAGCGCCAGCCATCATCGGATCAATGAACGGGCTTGTGGGACTGTACAAAGCTGATCAAACATTTCCAGACTTTTGGGATTTCCACTGCATCACCCACAGGGAGCAACTCGTGTCTAAATCACTCAAATTTGACAACGTCATTAAACCTGTGATGGAAATCGTCAACTTCATCTGCACACATGCGCTTAACCGGAGGATATTCAGGAATATCATCGCTGAACTGGACCAAGGACTTCCAGGTGACCTGCCGCTGCACTACACTGTGAGGTGGCTGTCAAAAAGCCATTTACTATCTCGCTTCTTTGAGCTTTTGGATCCAGTGAAACTGTTAATGGAAGAGAAGGACTATCCCAAGCTCTCAGACCTCAAGTCGATAATGGATCAGGAACAGTGCTCACAATGTTAACTGTTGAAAATTATTGATATTATCATGTTGGTGTGGTTATTTTCATCAGATCTAGTTGAGTAGAGATTTGTGTATGCGTGCGTACATGATTAAAAGATGTTTATGTGTATAATGTGGCTTTTTAGTAACAAAGAAAAAAAATAATCAACTCGCCCCCGTTAACAACTATGATGTGGCTCTTTGTAGTAACACAGACGAAAAATTGGCTCTTAGTCGCTGAATGGTTGGCCACCCCTGGTACAGATAATGGATGGATGGATGGTCCCGAACCTAATTTGGTGGTTGCAGTTTCGGCCAGCAGGTGGTGCTCACGGTTTACCAGACAAATTAGTTTGAGTGTCTAGCATTTAGCATATGAAGTGAGCAATACTTTTATAATGTATTTTGAGCTTTACATGATCAATTTTGCAGTTAATTGATTAAGATAATGATTGATCAGTCCAAAAGGAAAATAATATAGATACACAAACAAATAGTGCACATGGTTTGATTCTAACAACTACGGTTTGTTTACAAAACAAGAAAATCAAATCAATAAACAAACATTTGTGGCAGGAAACAAGCAAACCCGTGTTAAAGAGGAAAAAGTTAGGGAGGACGGAATTCTATAGCAATAATAAAAGCACTGATCTATAAACCTGGGTTTAAAAGAAATCAACTTATTTTAAGGATCAAAACTAATTTCATAGCGTGTCAGCATGAAATATCTGGGAAATGGATTTGTGGCAGAGTAGTTCCTCTCCATCACCTTTGCGTTCATCAGACTCACTACAGCGACGGCGATTACATCATCCGGCAAGGCGCCACAGGAGACACCTTCTTCATCATCAGCGAAGGTCATGTGAGTCCACCCTGGCTCTGCTTGATCTCGCAAGATCCCCGGAGCAAAAAAAGCCAACTTTTCTGACCTGGGTCTATGCAGGTGAAAGTGTGGCAGCTTAGCCCCTCCAGTGGTCAGCAGGTGGCGATGCAGACGCTGTCCAAAGGTGACTGGTTTGGCGAGCAGGCCCTGAAAGGGTGATCCAACATTGTTGATGAATGATGACTGCTTGGTCCCTGAGGTCCCGCCTTCTAACGTGTTGCCTTGGCCTGTCTCGCAGGGAAGACGTGCGCACGGCCAGCGTGACTGCAGAGGGCGCCGTGACTTGTCTGGTTGTGGACAGAGAGTGAGTACTGGTGCGGCTGATTACATCCAAGATGAGCTCAACTCCTCAAAGGCATCGCAGAATCTTAGCCGACGAAATGGCATGCTTTGGACAAGTTCATTAATGTGGAATGTCGTACGTAGCTCATCCCAATTTTCTAGAGTTTAATTCTTTAAGCTTAGTGATTCGCCAATTGACATCAAGATCCGACTGACTCATATTGTCTGGGAAAGCAAAATTATGCAAAAGAGGTACGACAATAGTTAGTAGGACATCCGAGCTAGTAGGACATAAGAAAACATGAGCAGCGCCAACAGTGGGGGAATTTGTCAGTTATAGCTCTGGACTCGAGTTATCTTTGTTGCCAGTTGCACCTCGGGTTTCATGTCCGACCCCTCAGGTCCTTCAAGCAGTTGATCAGTGGCCTAGAGGAAGTGGACTATAGGCAGAGTGCCGATGACCAAGTCCAAGCCAGGTGAGTGGCAAATGTGGCTAACTAGCTATCGGCTAGCACCTTCACTCACAGCCAGGTAACACGGGCCAGCAGGCGTCCTGTGGAGGATGACTTCTTTTCCAGCGTGACACTTGATGACTTTCGCGTGGTCTGCACCTTGGGCATGGGGGGCTTCAGCCGCGTGGAGCTGGTGGGCTCAATCAGCGCTGGAAACTGGCCAAGGCCCAACATGCTTGCTCACATGCATCTGTGATGCATCTTCAGGTGCAGCTTAAGAGCGACGCCGGACGCTCCTTTGCGCTCAAGGTCTTGAAGAAGCGCCACATCTTGGACACCAGGCAGCAAGAACACATTCTGTCAGAGCGCCGCATCATGATGGACGTCCGCAGCCCCTTCATCATCAGGTGCTTGTCATGCGCCATCCTTCGCTCACCCCGAGATTCACATGCCATGGTCATATCTGGAAGCTAAGTTCCAGGAGACCGGGGCTTTCTACTGGTGCTGAATTAGCGTTGGAATGCTTGGGGCTTCCCACGAGGCTTTTCTTTTTTGAAAGCTTGCTCTATCCAAATCTTTTCAAGAAGGTTGCCCCCAAAAGCCAAGAATTAATCAATTGCAAAGTATCAACTTGACAAGGAGGTGGGGTATATTTCTGCAACCATTTGATATTTTCTCTTGACGAATCTTAATTTAGCAACCTGGAAATATCGCAATTAACTGGTTTTGAATGTTACTAAATGTATGACTATCCTTTGCAGGTTATATCGGACTTTCCGGGACTCCAAATATTTGTACATGCTGCTGGAGGTTTGCCTCGGCGGAGAGCTTTGGACACTTTTACGAGACAGGTGAGTGTAGCCATCAGATTTGGTTGGGGGGAGGGCCATAAAAGCTGTCAAGAAAGCGACACCACATTCACACCGCCTATGGAATGGAGTTGCTGAAGTAATTAAACGAAACAGAAAATAAGTAAGGTGAATCCTTTATGATTTAAAATAAAGCTCTTCGTAAAATCTGTAACTCCTAATGTGAGTCGGACAGAAAGACAAAACAATTAACTACCAAAGTAGTTGTACGTCCTTTTTATTTTTAGGATGTGGAACAATTTGATAATATTGTTTTACTTCGTTGTCAATGTCAATGCTTTTGTGAATGAAAGTTTTTTGTGGGCCCCTTGTGACCTCAAAAGACCACGTTGTCATGTTCTACGGTTGCTGTTAGGGGATCCTTTGATGACGGGACCACCAGGTTCTACACAGCCTGTGTCATGGAGGCTCTGGCAGAACTCCACTCAAAGGGGATCATCTACCGAGACCTCAAGCCAGAGAATATCATCCTGGACCACAGAGGCTACGCCAAACTGGTGAGTCTCACCAAGGTCAGGCAGGCTGTGGCAGGAGCAAATCCGATATTTGGCCTCTAGGTAGATTTTGGCTTCGCGAAGAAGGTAGGACTGGGGAAGAAGACTTGGACCTTCTGCGGGACTCCTGAGTACGTGGCCCCGGAGATCATTCTCAACAAAGGCCACGACAGCTCAGCTGACTGCTGGTCCCTGGGGATCCTGGTTTTTGAGTTTCTCAGTGGAAGGTGGGCATGACATAATCCCTCCCCCTATAAGGCAGTGGCGTTATTGGCTTTCTGGTGTTGCAGTCCGCCCTTTTCCGGCTCTGACCCCATGAAGACGTACAACATCATCCTGAGGGGCATCGACATGGTGGAGTTTCCCAAAAAGATCGCCAAGAGTGCTGCCAACCTCATAAAGCGACTGTGCAGGTTGTGGCCCGAGAGCTAGAGAACCGGCTATTTCGGCTCAGCTTAAAAAGAGCCACTTATTTCATCTCCCAAATGGTTCTTTGGATTTTAATGGCCTTAATCCAAATATTACTACCACTAATGTAACACTGAGCACAAAATTAATGAAGGAATTAATGAATTCATAATTTAAAATGCATTATTCTATAATATTACAATAGCCTGTATTTTCTCACGCTGCAGTGAACTTTGACCTCATTTAAACATCTAAATTTTTGATACAATGCATCTTTACTGTCAATCAATGCAGAATCCCTGGAAAAAAATGCAAACTATTAATGCTTCAGTGCTACAAATAAAGAGTGAAATCGAACCCCCAGCTCCAACCAAGACCCTAACCCTAGCTCCAACCAGAACTGTAATTCTAGCTCAAACCAAACTCCTAACCTTGGCTCCAACCGAATCACTAACCCAAGCTCCAACAAAAATCCTGACCCTATAATGTCTACTGCCTTGACTGGTAATCAAACCCGCAACCCTGTGAGTGTAACACAGGCATCTTGGCATTTAAGCTACCAATGCTTGTTGTGGATTTGAACCAAAACTGTAACCCTGTCACGATTGCCGCAGTGAAGACACCTGCGGCAGTCGTGTGGCGCGCTGGAGCGCGCTCCCTGATTGTCTGACGTTTTGTTCTTAAGCGGTCAGCGCCCAGACCAGTTTGTCCGAGGGTACCTCTGTGTTCCTGTGTGTTTATGCCAGATTATCAAGTACTAAAGACTACTCTGTTTTGATTCCTGCCTTCGGTTACGACCCGTTTTCTGCTCAACGTTACGACCTTCTGTCCTGCCCTGGCCATCTACCTGTCCGCAAGATTGATTCTGCTTACCTGTCACGGAACTGCCGTTCCGCCCAACGCTGCTAGCGACCGACGCCCGCCGGCTTCCTAAACCAGCTCTGTTAGCTAGTCAATAAAGATTCCTTTCAAACGTACGCATTTGAGTTTGAGATTCCATTCTGGGTTCTGACAGAACGCTCGGACCAGAAACAGGACTCAGCTACGTTTTTTTCACGCACCGATCAGTGAAGGGAGCCATGTCACGTTCGCATCGAACTGGGGCGGAGCTCCGAAGGATGTCGAGTGACGTGTCCGCCATTCTTCGACTTGTCCGGGAACAACACGAAGTGCCTCAGCACCAGCAAGCAAGGTTGGACGCCCTCCCGAAGACGCTCGCCCTTCAGCTGCACGCATCAGCTCCGCTTCCTGGAGATTCTCCGCAAGCTGTGCCGCTGCAAGCCCCGCCCCCTCCACTCGTGAATTTTCCCGCCATCGAAACGGCGGAGCCTCGAGTGGGCGTGCCAGAGAAGTTTTGTGGAGATCCCGCTCAAATCGGCCCCTTCCTTGTAAATTGTCGGCTGATATTGGATCTCCAGCCTCGCAATTTCAGAACCGAAGAGGCGAAAGTGGCCTTCGTTATAAATCAATTGTCTGGTAGAGCCCGCCTTTGGGGAACGGCCGCATATGAACGAGGGGCGGCGGCATGCACCTCATTTAGACTCCTGGCCCAAGAAATGACCAAGATTTTTGACTCTGGTTCCTCGACGGCCGACGCCTCCCGTTCAATCATGAACATTCGCCAGGGGAGACGTTCCATTGCGGACTACGCAACCGACTTCAGGACTCTGGCGGCCCAAAGCCACTGGAATGAAGAGGCGCTGGTCGACGCCTACCTCCACAGTTTAGCGTGCTACATAAAGGACGAATTGGTGTCCCACGCTTCCCAGGCAGCGCTTGACGAAGCAATTGATTTGATCATGCTACACTGCTCCTTGCTCATCCGAGAGGGTCGACGACTCCTCGAAAGTCCAGCAACCACCCGCGATTCCTTTAGACCCTCCAGAGGCTATGGAGGTGGATTGTACGACACTGTCCGTCGAGGAGCGCCAGCACAGACTCTCTGTCTGTACTGCGGGGGGGGGGGGGGGGGGGGGGGGGGGGGGGGGGGGGCAAGGGCACCGGGCAAGGGGGGATCTCACCGAACGATTGGGGTCGTCCAGTTGGGTTCCGTCCACACCCTGATGTCCCCGACCGGAAGGCCAAGGCTCCAGGTGCACCTTCAAAGTTCCGGGTCAACCCAGTCCCTGTCCGCCCTTGTGGACTCGGGCGCGGAGGTCAACATCCTGGACGCGGCCTTCGCCCGGAGTATGGGAATAAGACGCATTCCCCTTCCAATCCCAGTTCCGGCCCAAGCTTTGGATGGGCATCTGTTGGGCATTGTAACACAAATTACAGAGCCGGTGGAGATGAGACTTTCTGGGAACGACCGCGAGCGGATTAGTTTCTACCTGCTTTCCTCCCCCGGCCAACCGCTCGTCCTGGGACAGCCGTGGCTGGTTAAGCACAACCCTCACTTGGACTGGCGGACAGGGGCGGTCCTGGAGTGGGGGATTGGATGCCGACAAACCTGTTTTCACACAACCTCTCGTCCTATCCTTTCCAGGTCTCCTCCTGCAACGCGTGACCTAGCTGAGGTTCCCATCAGCTTTCTTATTCGCCAGTCCTGCTCTCCTGCCTGCCAGTCCAGTCCGTCCGTTCGCCAGTCTCGAGGTCAGTCTGTCTGCCAGTCCGATCTTCCATCCGCATGTCTGCCTGACGAGACGTCCGTCAGGGCGCCCCAAAGTCGGTCCACCCGCCGGTACCGACGTCCATCTGTCCGAAGTCCGTCTCGGCGTCCGTCCGTCCGCCGGCCTTCCCACCGGTCTCGACCTCCGTGTGCCAGCCATCCCCGGTCATCCGTCAGACTGTCTCGAGACCGGCCTGCCAGGAAGCCTGCCTGCCAGTCTACCTACTGCCTGAATTTGGACCAACCTGTTCCGCGCCGTGGTCGTCCCCGAGGGTCTGGTACCGCAACCCTTCCACCTACGGACCCACCTCCTCCCGCCCCTTCGGATGTTGAGGATGGGGTCCCGTCCACTCGGAGGTGTTCTGAGGACTTCCTGTGACGCTCCTTGGGTTTATCGGTGACGTATTTTTGGATTTACTTTTTTTTCTCGGGACTTCTGGAGCCGTCCCTTGAGGGGGGGGGTTCTGTCACGATTCCAGCCTTGCAGATTATCAAGTACCAAAGACTACACTGTTTTGATTCCTGCCTTCGGTTACGACCTGTTTTCTGCTCCACGTTACGACCTTGTCTCCTGCCCTGGCCATCGACCTGTCCGCAAGATTGATTCTGCTTACCTGTCACGGAACTGCCGTTCCGCCCAACGCTGCTAGCGACCGACGCTTGCTCACATGCATCTGTGATGCATCTTCAGGTGCAGCTAACTAACTCCAACACGAACAAAGCTGAGCCCCTCATTTTAGTATTTAAAATTTACAGTTGTATATTTGGCTTAAATATGAGCATATACAGTAGAGAGAATATATCTATGAGGAAAAAAATAACGTTCTAGTACTCTGTGCTTGCGATTCCCCACTTTTTGCTGTCCATGTTTTATTTAGAAATAAAGTTTATTTCTGCATTCAGTTTTTAATACAACCCCCTTCACCTAAAACACAAATTCTGCAAGTCTAATGTTGCATCAGTGCTGTGCTTCTCAAAACTTATAATCACTTTTTTACGTGATCACATAATATTGTTGGGTACAAAACAAAGATTGCTCGAATTTGATGGTAAAACGTCACCTGCGTCCCCGCCAAATTCGCCCATTTTGGCACATTTTCACTGAAGAAAAACTCGAGGCTGGATTCAGTGGTAATATCTTTAAGTGAAATCTGAATTTATTTGGCTCGTGCTGTCTGCCTCCAACATTTTTAAAACGGCAAGTACACCTCTCTTTGCTCGTCTCCCTTCAAGGTCGCAGTGAAGTGCTACGGGAGGAGACTTTTGTTTGTCTATTTACCCCGTCTCTATTTCCCTGTGTCCGCATACGTGTTGAATATTTTTTTCATGGGGTCACTTAAAGGCATGCTACACTTTGTGTCTACACTTCATAGTCTGTGATTATACTCTGTGCTTAATGCACTGTGTTAAGGCTAAATGTAATCAAAACCGACCCCTGTGTAATGGAGATTTGCATTCTGGGAAAGTAAAAAAAAAATCCCTCAAGTCAAAAGCACCCCTAAGGACAGCTGAGGTGCCAGTGGACCTGTTCTGAAAATATCCTACTGGTGCTTGCTTGATTATTGTCATTTTTTAATTAAAATTATTGTTTCAGTGGTTAACTAAATATATTTGTTTCTACTTCCAATTATTTATCTCGTAAAAGGGTTTGTAAGGGTGCTTGAAATTGTTGAAAATGCTTGAATTTTAATGTTGTGTATTTAAGGTTTGAAAAGTGCTTGAATTTTGGGTGAAGTGCTGATAAATGGTTAAAATGTTTGCCTTGTTTGTCAGCAGTATGACTTAATAGACCAAGCGTTATTTGATTTTTGTTTACATTTAGAGCGGTACTTTTATTTTTTTAACAAAAGTGAAAAGAGAAAAGCAGTAGTTTAATCCGTACAGTGGTTGTGTTGGCGGGTATGCGTTGTTAGTTTTGGTGTTCTTAACAATAATAGTGATTATGACAATTAGTCAATAATTATAATTAATAACAATATTGTATTATTTTGTCTCTTAATGGTACATGACAAAAACATAGCAAAATATACAACAACATCAATTACAAAATGCTTAAGTTAGTGAATAATTGAATATGTCATGATTACCGATGTGTTTAGCCTGTGCCTGCTCCTTTGGTGCCAACTGCCTCGGATTCTGATTGGCTTCCTGTCCCTATTTAAACCCACTCCTATCTGTCCCCTTTGGTCAGTCCGTCTGCGAACCTCTGTTAACAATAGCCAAGCCTTTCTCGACCCTGATTCCCACCTGTTTTTGCTCCCGTCTGTCCCCCGGCTTCGACCCGTTATTGATCCTGACCACGTCTATTCTCCCGTTCCGGCTTTCGACCTCTTTTTGTCCCTGACCACGTCTACTCTCCTTTCCGCTTACGACTTGCTTCTGTTTCCGCCCGGACCACGTTTTTGCTCTCCTATCACTGGCACTGACGTGTTTTTCCATTCCCGACACCAGCATCGCTCACCACGGAAGATCCACTGCCGCGTTCAGAGCGACCTGTTTCCCGCGTCCAGCAATCACCGGATTGTGGGCGCAACCCTTTCTCTTTCTTCCAATGAAACTTGTGAGAAACGCAAAGCAAGTGGATCCTGTCTCCGTTCTGGTCCTGACAGAGTAAATTGCATTTGTGTCTGATAATTAGTTATTACTCGCTTTCTTTATGAGTTTATATTTTGGAAGGAAATAAGGAAACATAAAAGAGCAAGAAGGGAGAAAGGAAGAATGAGAAAGCGAGAGCGAGAGCGAGAGCGCGAAAGAGAGAGAGAGAGAAAGAGAGAGAAATATAGATAAAAAGAGAGCAATAGGTAAAGAGAGATAAATAAATGAAGAGAGAGTTATAAATAAAGAGAAATAAACAGATAAAGAGAGAGAAAAACAGAGAGAAATATATAAAGAAAATCAACGGCAGAGTGATGGATTTCGTTAGGCGTGAAACCCTCATAGTCATGAGTGATTTTGTTTGGCCACAATTTCTTCCAGCTGGAGATGAGTGTTCTTTCATGTCCTTTAGGGCATTCTGAATATTAGCCAGACACGTAGCTATATTGTAGTCCTTCCAATAAGATTTGATGCTGAAGGTCTCGTCTGTGTCTTCAATGGAGGAGAATAGACCCTCCATTGTTGACTTATTGTAGAGGGCTTTGAAGGCTCTAATAACCCCCTGATCCATGGGCTGTATAAGGGAAGTGGTGTTGGGGGGAAGGAACTCCACCTCTGCCCCTTCATAATGCAAATTATTTGCATGACCTCCTGCACAGTCCATGAAGAGAACCACTTTAAAGGGCAGGCCCTTTTCAGCCAGGTAAAGTTTTACCTGTGGTATGAAAGAGTTAAGGAACCAATCAAGTGTGAGGGCCCTCGTGATCCATGCCTTTTTATTGGACATCCAGTACACTGGCACTAAGACTTTGTTTTTGTTTTTCAATGCTCGAGGATTCTGTGACTTGTAGATAGGACCGGGCTTCAGCATGAATCCTGCAACATTGCCACACATGAGCAGAGTCACTCGATCCTTGTGAGCTTTGAAACCTGTCTTTTGAAGTTTGTCCTTGAAAAGAAATATTCGGGACGGCATCCTCTACCAGAAAAGGCCTGTTTCATTCATATTGAGGACATGGCAATTTTCTTCTATTATTTTCGGAAACACATAACCAGTGCATTTTCCATTCGCACCATGGTCTTATTCTGGGTGCTTACAACCCTTTTGGCATCTTTCGTGACAGATATTGCAGCAGTTTTGCGAATGTTCTCCTCTTCCTTCTTTATGTACCGTACCATGGATTCATTCAGGCCATATTGTCGGGCTACGCTAGCGTAGCTATTTCCTGCTTTCAACTTGTCCAATAAACTCACTTTTTCGTTAATCGTTAACATCTTTGGCTTTTTCTTCGGTTCACTAGATGCACCAAGGGATAAAGAGCGTTTGGGAGGCATCAAGAAAGGCCTCAAAAAACTTTTAGACTTAAAAAAATCACCGCGAGACAAAGGCTAACTAACTGCGAGCTATGGCGAGAAGCGCACAGTACTGTACTGTATACGAGATAAGCGTGGGCTACTGTAGTGAATGGGCTAATGAGGAGTCGTGTATTCAGCGAGTGCTGGCCAATCAGCTTGCGTTTATGCCCGTGATGCTTAGCGTATATGTGCATTTCGTTGTGTTTTAAAATTTTATAAAATGATGCAATTACAAATTTTAATTGAATATTTTGTTTTCAAATCTTGTAAAATAATGTAATTTCTAATTTTAATTTAATATTTTTCATTATTATTAATTTTTAAATATTTTTTTATATTTTTAATTTTTATTATTTTAGTTTATTATTATTTTAAAAGCGAGAGAAAAAACTGTGTCCAAGGCTCATGTGGTTCAAAGAGCCTTTACGTTGGCTGACACATTACTTACTGGCCAGATGACGGCATTGTGCGGTGATTTGTAGACCAAAGCGGACGTTTCTAAGGTGTTTGGATTTTACGGACATGTTTACTTTGAAGATGCTGCAGATGAAATGTAAATCACAGGGTTCGGTACACTGAATTCGAGCACTTTCAAGGCCAACTTTCCCAGTACATACAAAGTAAGAAACCAGGTGCAATCAAAAAAAACATTTATTTAGAGTTGACATTGATGACTAAAATAAAGTTGCTATATTCGTGCTATTTTGAGCTGTTCCTATCTATGATCTACATTCTTTCAGTCTCAATGGGCTGCAATAAATTGACATTAAATCTGCCATTCGCTGCACATGCAGCTTGGATACAACACACTTGTCTAAACATATTAATTAAGTTCAATATGGAAAAGAAAATGGAAAGTACTGTATGTATAAAAAGCAGAAAAATACTGGACTCATTTTAAAGATATTGATTGGTCCGAAGCAGAACACACTCAATCTTTCAATCCTATGAACTGCTGATCTTTTCCTGTTCTTTTTCCTTATTTTATTTTTTCCTGTTTTCAGAGGATCTATATCTAAATTGATAAAAATAGAATTGTAACTCGTACATTTTTTTTGCATCTTATCATTTAATAATATCACTGAAAATGTATTATTGTTTTGCATTTTAGGGGATTTTGTGAGACTTTCAGTGTGCAAAAAGATAAAGTTGTTTCGCATTTTACATATTTTTTTTATAGATCTGTGAATATTATGATTCATATTTCATGTGTTTTGCGAGGATTCCTTGCAAAACATATGAAATGACTAATTTAGTAAATGGTCTGCATTTACTGTATATAGCGCTTTTCAAGTCAATGAAGACCTCCCAAAGCGCTTTACAATGTGCTTACCCATTCACACACACACACACACACACACACACACACACACACACACACACACACACACACACACACACACACACACACACACACACACACACAGTCAGCCATGCAAGGCGCCTACCAGCTCATTGGGGGCATGAGGGATTCAGTGTCTTGCCCAAGGACACTTCGACATATAACACTGAGGAGCCAGGAATCGAACCTGCAACCTCTTGATCCCAAGATGAGCGCTCTACCTCCTGAGCCGCCCTTTAGTAATTTAGTAATTAATGTTTTATTAATATTGAAAATATATAATTAAAAAGAGTAAAATATGACGTTTGAGATTTGAGCCAAAAGAGACGATTTTCTAAATAGAGCTTTATCTTGGGGTGCAACCAGGAGGGGACACTACACTTCACATGACAACGCCATGATAACAAGCGACAAGAGCAGGCGTGATGACGTAATTTGAACACACTTTTTTAAATTCTTCTTTATTTTTTGCCTAGTCCTATGGTCAGACTGCCAAGAAACATGGCAATGGCAACAATTTCAAGCATTTTTATGCGCTTCACCCAAGATACAACCATTTTCCCGACCTGGAAAAGACACCCTTTACGAAACCTGAAATCAAAATGTGTGTTTGCCCCTGCCTCAGGGACAATCCCTCGGAACGTCTGGGGAACCAGAAGAACGGCGTCAAGGACATCCACAAGCACAAGTAGGTCTAAGTTGCACTAAAAGGCCTGTCAGTGGATGCTTATGCTAACAGATATGTGTAGAAGACTAAGTACAGTGGAACCTCGGTTCTCGACCATAATCCGTTCCAGAACCCTGTTCGAAAACCGATTTGATCGATCACCAAATTCATTTTTCCCATTACAAATAATGTAAATCGTTATAATCCGTTCCAACACCCTAAATGTTTACCTTGAATGTTTAACGTAAACATAAAGCTAACCCAGGCTAATCGTACGTCCGCGTTATCGTAATCTTTCGTACGGAAGATTACGATAACATGAACGTGTACAAATAAAAAAAAGACTAAGAAAAGAATTATGAATAGGATTTCTTACCTTTATGGTGGTCAGCAGAAGGTGCAGGTGGACGGTGCGGTATTCCCTAGCTAGTTTAGACACTCCACCTCCTTCATATTTTGCTTATTTCTTTCTTAAATGCAATAGTTGTACGCACTAATTTTATTTTTTCACCTGTAGCAACTTTGCTGCTTGCACTGACTTTCTTCGGAGGCATAATTAGGGGCTAAAACACTTCGTACACCTATATTAAAAGCGAAAGCAAAACGAAGCACGTCCGCACGCGATAACAGTTGGTCAAGAAAAGAGCGATCTACACCCTTATGCCGCTCAGCATCGCTCCCTAGCATACCCACTCACGCATTACCGGCGTTCGAATACCGATTTTTTTGACCAAACAGTGAAGCAAGAATTTCTCAAAATTTTGGGTCGGACTCCGATTTGTTCGAACTGAGAGGCGTTCGAAAACCGAGGTTCCACTGTGCGCTCACTTTACAACTGATTTTCATGCAGTGGCCTTTTTCTCAACGTCAACACATGTTGTTGTAGCAGAGAATGAATAAAAAAATATAAATACGGAAAAAAATAAATTACCAAAAAAAAGATCAATTTATTAAAACAATTTTTGTACCATGAGATAAGTTCCAAACAACTAAAAATTAAATTGTTAACACTTAATATGCAACTCATTAAAAAATCTGTGTTATGAGCATATTTTACAACTTTTTTTAAAAACTGTGTGTGTGTGTATATATATATATATATATATATATATATATATATATATGTATAAAAGAAGGTTGTTCTTAAAATCTCACAATACACTGCCCAAGTCATCCTCTCATTGATGCAGTGCACTCGTCCTCTCCCATGTGCAAAAAAACACCCCCAAAGCATGATGATACCGCCCCCATCCTTCACAGTAGGGATGGTGTTCTTCGAATTGTACTCTTCATTCCTCTTCCCCCAAACACGCTTTGTGGAATTATGACCAAAATTATTTTGGTCTCATCTGACCACAAAACTTTCTACCATGACTCCTTTGTATCATCCAAATGGTCATATGCAAACTCAAGACAAGCCTTGACATGTGCTGGTTTAAGAAGGGGAACCTTTCGGGCCAGGGATGATTTCCGGGAACGGTGCATTCACAATGTTCGCAGCAAGGCTGTAGGGCTAGGACCTTAGCTTGGCCTTTTGGCTGAGAATAAGTGTCCCGGCTCCTAGGTTTTGTAGCCCATTATGAACTGACCGATAACGGATAATGGATAATGAATAACGAAGATAGAACAATAACCCTTAAAAACACCAAAACCCCATTGATGATTTCAAATTATGATGTCCTACAGTAACCTTGGAAACAGTGGTCACAGCTCTTTTCAGGTCATTGACCAACTCCTGTCGTGTACTTCCGGGCTGATTCCTCACCTTTCTTAGAATTATTGAGAGCCCATGAGGTCATATCTTACATGGGGTTCCACTCCGATTGAGATTGACCGTTATGTTTAGCTTCTTCCATTTTCTAATGGGTTAGTCAGGGTTTAGGGTTAGGGTTGTGATTTCTGGATTTTTCTTTTTCGTTTAGCTTTCTCACAGTGGACATACACCTACGATGCAAATTTCAGACCCCTCCATTATTTCTAAGTGTTCAAATATTTTCTTCATTGTTCATAGCAACTCGTCAAAATAAATACCACAAAGTTAAAGGAAGTGTAATTTTGATGTCTACTACGGTGACTATGTACAGCAGGAGTGTCAAACTCATTTTAGCTGGGGGACACATTTAAGATAGAAAATCTAGCGGGGGGCGGAAAGGGAGAAAAAGAGATAAGGAAACAAGGAAGAGATCAAAAAAGAGAAAACAAAGGAGACAAAGAAGGAGAGAGAGAAAGAGAAGGTAAGAAAGACACAAATTTAGAATGAATGAGAGAAATAGAGAGAGCACAATAGAGAACAATGCAGAAAGAAAGGGAGAAAAAACAGAGAAAGGGAAAATTGAAAGCAAGAGATGAAAAAGAAAGAAAACAAATAAAACTAAAAAAACTAATAAAGTGAGACAGAGAGAAATATCTAAAGAATGAGGAATGAAAGACAGAGAAAGAAAGAGGAATAAAGTGATCACGAGAAAGAGAAAGGGGGTGAGAACAAGAGGGATAATGTGCGAAAAAATCAAGGGTGAAAGAGTGAAAGAGGAAAAAAGTTAAATAAAAAACGGAGAGAGGGAGTGAGTAGGAAGAGAAAAAAAAGTCAAAGAGAAAGACAGAGAGAGAAAGCAAGAAAAAAAAGAGCATGGGAGAAATCAAAGAGAAAGACAAATATAGTGAAAGTAAAAGAGAAAGAGTAGGAGACAAAAAGACAGAAAAAAGGAGAGAAAGAAATACAACTACAGTTGCTTTGTGAGTGGTGCCTGTCTTGGGTGACATCAAGTGGATATATTTCAAACTGAAGCTCATTTTTGTCTTGCAAGCCGGATTAAAAAAACCTTTGGTGGGCCTGTTCCGTTGGGCGGGCCGCCTTTTTGACTCCTGTGCATTCACCGCCTGAGTCGCCATGGAACCACTGACAACACAACTCTAAACAGGTATCTCCACTCGTTAATGGCCTGTTCTGGGGTCGTGGCAAAGTTGGCACCACCAGTTATAAACAGTATAGTCATGTAGTGCTCGAGGGTGTGATTCCATCGTCTATTGTTTTTGGACTTTCAGTTCTATCTCGTCGTCCGTACATATCTGTGGTTACCAACAATTGTTCCTCTTTCTGGGATCAGGTGGTTCGAAGGTTTCAACTGGGACGGGCTCCGTCAAGGAACCATGGACTGCCCTTTCGTGCCCAGAGTGAGTGGGAGCACCCACACTTCCTGAAAGCAAAGTAATGGTGGTGGTGGTGGGAGGGGGGCAATCTGCGGTGGCCACCCACGGACACGCTCCGCCCACCTCAAGAAAACTGGATGTAGAGGTGAGGGCAGTCTTAAAAAATGAAAAAAGAGAAAAGGAGAAAAAAAGAGAAAAAAAAAGAAAAAAAGAAAAATAAACCAAGAAAAATTAAGAAAAAAGCTGTAAAAAAAGAACAAGAATAAAAGGATAGAGAGAAAAAGAAAAAGAAGGACAAAATAAGAAAAAGTGGGAAAAAAACAAGAAAAAATAAAACGCTAGGGAAAAGGGGAAAAATGGGAAAAAACATAACAGGAGAGAAAAAAATAATAAAAAGAAAAAGAAGGAGAAGTTAGAAGGAAAAGAAACAAAAGGAAAAAGAAAAAAGAAGAATAAAACAAGAAGGAAAGAATTAAGAAAAAGCGTAGAAAGCAAATAAAAAAAAAAACAAAAGAAGCAAAAAATATATGAAAGGAAATAAAATAATGGAAGAAAATAGTAAAAGGCTGGGGAAAAAAATGAAAAAAGGGGGGAGGAAAGCAAGGAAAGTAAAAAGTGGAAGAAAAAAGAAAAAACAGGAAAAAAGAAAGGAAGAAAAAAAGCATATAAGAGAGAAAAAAATAATAATAGAGCAAAAAAAGATGATAAGGGCAAAGAGAAACAAAGGGATAAATAGGAAAATACAGAAAACAAGTCGGAAATAAATAAGAAAAAGAGTAAAAATCAAGAAAAAAAAAGAATAAAAAGCTAGGAAAAAAGTAACAAAATAAAGAAAAAAATAAAACGAAAAAACCCCAACGTACAGGCGCCGAGCCGTGGAGCAACTGATATGCCCACACCGGCTTTGCGGCTCTCACCACGGGCAACTCAAGAGTGGAAGAGAGTCCAACCCCTCTCGAGAGGACTGGTGCCAGAGCCCAAGCCGTGTACTATATCTAGTCGGAATTTCTCAACCTCACGCACCAACTCGGGCTCCTTCACTGCCAGAGAGGTAACGTTTAGTGTCCCAAAAAACAGTTTCTGTAGCCGGGGATCGTCGCACCAAGGACCCCTCCCTTTGCCGCTACCCAGCTCTCTGTGCAACCGACCCCTCTGGCCCCTCCTACAGGTGGTGAGCCCATGGGAAGAGGGTCCCACGTCGTCCCTTCGGGCTGTGCTGTACTCGTGTACAGCACAGCCCGAAAGGTAAAGGTCCGGCCACCAGGCGCTCGCCAGGGTACCCCACCTCCAGGCCTGGCTCCAGAAGGGGGCCCCGGTAACCCGCGTCCGGGTGAGGGAGACTCAGGACCAATGTTTTTGCTTATCATAAGGGATCTTCTGATCTGCGTTTTGTCTGGCCAATCACCTAGAACCTGTTTGCCATGGGTGACCCTACCAGGGGCTTAAAGCCCCCTACAACATAGCTCCTAGGATCATTGGGACACACAAACTCCTCCACCACGTAAAGGTAGCAGATCAATTGACTTCCGACTTCCGGGGTGAGAGGACGCTGGCGTGTATGTCGCCGCTTCTCACTCCAAAACTTTTCCAAAACTTTTTCGAAGCTCAGATACTTTTTCTGATCTTTTCTTTTGCCCTTCTGTTTTGGACTGTGGGTACTTTGGTTGATGTAACCTGTACGTTTCACCTAATCAATCAAACCCTCGTAACTTAGCCCACGGGCTAACACCGGTAGCTTAAACATACCAGCTGTCACTGCACCGGCCTCTCTCCCTCGTCATGGCGTGCCAAAACCTCGCCGCCTTTGGATTATTTCTGAAACTCCTGACGTTCTGCCATCATCCAGCGACAGGATTGCTCCACTATTCTGTCGCGGATCTTCTCCGGATCCGGTGGATTGCACTGGGGCCTCCGCCACCGGAGCTGCTCGACCATCCTGACATCGCTCGCCTGCCTCGACGCCGCTACATTCACCGCGGATCGCGCAGACACGTCGAGTATAAAAACCCTGGCTCAATCACCTCGACCTGGTCCAAATCTCGACGCCCTCCTATAAACTGCGGCCGTAGGGCTAACTGCACTGCCGCCGTCAAACAAGACACCTCTGCCGTCAACTTTGGATTACTGAACGTCCGCTCACTCAGGAACAAGGGCCACCTCATCCAAGACGTCCTCGCCGAACGAAAACTCGACTTCCTCATTTTAACAGAAACCTGGCAACGAACAAACGACTTCGCTGCTCTGAATGACTCCACTCCTCCCGGCTTTGTTTACATCTGCCGTCCCCGTGGCAACGGCCGTGGAGGAGGTCTCGCGGTAATTCACCGCGAGAAGTGGAAAGTCTTGCCTGTCTCCGTCACTGCATCGACTTCCTTTGAATGCCTGGTGTTTAAGCTCCCGGGACCCACGCCAACCATTATTGCTACAATTTATCGCCCCCCCCAAAGCCACATAGTGATTTTATCAATGAATTCTCCAGCTAAATTTAATTTTATTGGGAGATTTCAATATTCACATGGACAACCCCAACCTGCCACTCACCAGAGACTTCACATCCTGCCTGGAGAGCCTCGGGATACACAGCCTTGTTGACTTCCCCACCCACATTAAAGGCCACACATTGGACTTGGTCTGCTGCTCTGGCCTCTCTACCTCCAAGCCCACTGCCGATGTTTTTCCTGAATCTGATCATGTCCTCCTCACTTTGAACACCGTACTCTGTCTCTCTACTGTCAAAACCTCCCGTCTCATTTCTTTTCGTAATACCAAAAATATCAACATTGACACCCTCTGCTCCATTATTGACCGTTCCCCACCCCCAGAAGCTCTCTCAAGCCCGGATGACCTCACCGCTCACTACAATGCCTGCCTCACAAATATTCTAAATTCTCTTGCCCCCTTGAAAACCAGGACTGCCTCATTCTCCACATCAGCCCCCTGGTTTACACCCGCTCTTCGGTCAATGAAATCAAAGAACCGCCAACTCGAGCGACTCTGTAAGAAAACCGGCCTCACCATCCATAAGGACATGTACATTACCCATACTGCTAAATACAAGGACCAAATTGCACAAACCAAATCCAGCTACTACTCCGGCCTCATCCTTTCCAACGAAGGAAATTCAAGAACTCTCTTCTCTGTCATGAACAAAATCCTCCAGCCACCAAATTCTCTCCCCCTCCACCTGTACTCCACAGCAACCTGCAACTCCATAATGGAGTACTTCAATCACAAAATCCTTAAGATTCATCACCAACTCCATCAAAACCTGTCTGCTCCCTCCCCATCTGAATTTCCTTTTCCTTGTCACTTCTTCTCCAGTTTTGCTCCACCGACGACTGCTGAATTATCCAACCTCATACTCAAATCCACTTGCCAGCTCGATCCCCTCCCTTCATCCCTTGTTAAATCCTGCCTCCCTTCCATGCTTCCTCTCATATCTGCCATTGTCCACTCCTCTCTTCTGGTATTGTCCCATCACTTTTCAAAACCGCTGCTGTTACCCCTACACTGAAAAAACATGGTGCTGACCCCAACAACTTTGACAACCTCCGCCCCATCTCCAACCTTCCATTTATTTTGAAAATCCTTGAAAAAACTGTTGCTGCTCAACTCCACTCGCACCTGTCCCTCCACTCTCTCTATGAGTCCTTTCAGTCTGGTTTCCGCCCCCGCCACAGCACAGAGACTGCCCTAATCCGTATTGTAAATGATCTCCTCATAGCATCTGACTCCGGTCTAGTCTCCATCCTCATCCTCCTAGACTTGAGCGCCGCCTTTGACACAATCTCTCACCCTATCCTCCTCAATAGACTCTCCTCCATTGGTCTCACCCATACTCCCCTCAGTTGGTTCCATTCCTACCTCACTGGCCGCACTCAGTTTGTCCAGCTGAAATCCTTCACCTCAAAGCCCTCCCTAGTCACCACAGGTGTACCCCAGGGATTTGTCGTAGGTCCTCTTCCCTTCATCGTCTACCTCTTGCCTCTTGGTCATATCCTCCGCAAATTTAATATCCACTTTCACTGCTTTGCTGATGACACCCAACTCTACCTCTCCTGCAAACCAAACTCCATACTCCCACCTCCCTACCTCACCTCTTGCCTTTCCGAACTCAAAACATGGTTCACAACAAACTTTCTTAAATTAAATGCCAATAAAACAGAATTCCTCCTTCTTGGCACAAAATCCACTTTATCCAAAGTAAACAATTTCTCTCTCAACATCGACAGCTCCTTAGTGTCCCCCTCCCCCCAGGTCAAGAGTCTGGGTGTCATCCTGGATAGCATGCTTACCTTCCACTCACATATCAACACCATCACCCGCACTGCTTATTTCCACCTCCGCAATATTACTAGACTCCGCCCTTCCCTCACCCCCCGCACCACTGCTATTCTCGTCCACAGTCTTGTCACATCCCGCCTTGACTACTGCAATGGTCTCCTCTTCGGCCTTCCTCAAAAGTCCCTCCATAAAATTCAGCTGGTTCAAAACGCCTCTGCTCGCATCATCACAAAAACATCTTCCCAGCAGCACATCACCCCCGTTCTCCAACAGCTACAGTAGCTTCCTGTTCAGCATCGCATCAGCTACAAACTGATCCTATATACATACAGGTATATGGCCATTCACAACCTGGCTCCTCCTTACCTGTCCGACCTTCTCCAGGTGCACGTCCCCATTCGCTCCCTCAGATCCTCTTCCTCCCTCCAACTGTCAGTGCCCCCTGCCCACCTGAGCACCATGGGAGCCAGAGCCTTCAGTTGCGCTGCTCCCAAGCTTTGGAATAATCTACTTCCAGACCTCCAAAACTGCACACCTCTCTCCACTTTTAAGTCCAGTCTAAAAACACACCTGTTCAGGACTGCCTACAACACATAGCTTCTCCATTTCCCATGTTTTTATGATTTGATGTCTTGTTTTTATTTATTATTTCGCTTACAACTTTTTAAATTGTATTTTTTCATTGTCTGTACAGTGTCCTTGGGTGGCCTGAAAGGCGCTTTTAAATAAAATGCATTGTTATTATTATTATTATCAAGGAGGAGCACCCAGAGAAGCACAAGACAAAAATCAGCTGCAGTTTAAATCATGTCCACTTTATGTTGATAGAGCCAGAAGCCATTTTTCTCTTATTCGTTTTTTTCTCTCTCTCTTACTCTCTCTTTCTCACTCTCCATTTCTTTCTTTTCTGTCTCTCCCTTTCACTCTTCTTTTTCCTTTTACTCTCACTTTCTCTCCTGTTTCTCTTTTTTCATCCAGTTGTTTCTCTCTTTTGCACACTTTTCTCTCTCTTGTTCTCCCTCTCTCGCTGTCTCTCTCCCTTCCCTCTCTCTCACTTTCTCTGTTTTTACTCGCTCTCTCACTTTCTCTCATTCTCTCTCTCTTTCTGTCTTTCTTTTTCTCTTTGTCTCTTTCTCATTTCTCGCTTTCTTTCCATATGTCTCTCTCTTTTTCAATCTGTCATTTTCTCTTTTTTCACTTTTTTCTATTCTCCCTCACTCTCTATATGCCTTTAGTTCTCTGCTGCTATTTATCTTACTTTCTCTTTTTCTCTCTTTATTTTCTTTCAGTCTTCTCTATTTTCTCTCTTGTTCTTTTTCTCTCATTAAACTACTAGTCTGGCCTATGTGAGAGTTGCTTTTAGCATGTGGCCCCCAAGCTAAAATGAGTTTTGTTCTAATGTGTTGCCGTCAGGTGGAAGGTCCTCTGGATAACAGCAACTTTGACCACTTCCCGCTGGACACAGAGGGCCCTCCTCCGGATGAGGAGTCGGGTTGGGACCTGGAATTCTGAAACCCGAAAGAAGGAATTAGACTCTTTGAATTAAGCCAGTGTGTGCAGGCCTTTTTCCTGTTCATTCAAAATAAAAGGAAAATTCAAAATATAGAGTCATGCTTTATTTGGGTGGTTGATGAGAGTGCTTAAAGCTAGCCTTCAGATGTTTGGGATGAAGAGCAGAATTTTTCGTCCATCCCCGAGTACCCCTCCCAAAACTATGGTTTTAAAGCAGGTTTGACCTATTTAGAGGGTTATTAACCCAAGGCCAGGGTTCTATTGGCGTACGACGATCTGTGTCTTGCTGGGATTCGGACGAAGTATTTGGATGGTGGAAAATAAGGCTGAAAAGAAGCAGTTGAAGACATTTTTCATACAGACAGACAGACAGACAGATATATATATATATACTGGACTGTCTCAGAAAATTAGAATATTGTGATAAAGTTCTTTATTTTCTGTAATGCAATTGAAAAAACAAAAATGTCATACATTCTGGATTCATTACACATCAACTGAACTATTTCAAGCCTTTTATTATTTGAATATTGCTGAATTTGGCTTACAGCTTAAGAAAACTCAAAAATCCTATCTCAAAATATTAGAATATCATGAAAAAGTATACAAGTAGACTATTCAACTAATCACCTGAATCATCTAATTAACTCGAAACACCTTGTGAGGGTTTCCTGAGCCTTAAAAACACTCAGCTTGGTTCAGTAAACTAAATCACAAGTATGGGGAAGACTGCTGATCTGACTGCTGTCCAGAGGACCATCATTGATACCCTCCATCAGGAGGGTAAGACACAAAAAGAAATTTCTCAAAGAGCAGGCTGTTCACAGAGTGCAGTTTCAAAGCATATCCACAAAAAGTCTGTTGGAAGGGAAAAATGTGGCCGGAAACGCTGCACAACCAAGAGAGATGACCGCAGCCTTAACAAAATTGTGAAGAAGAGCCGCTTCCAGAATTTGGGGGAGCTTCAAAGACAGTGGGCTGAAGCTGGAGTCCAGGTATCAAAAGCCACAGTTCACAGACGTGTCCGGGAAATGGGCTACAATAGCCGTATTCCCATGGTCAAGCCACTTCTGAACTCAAGACAACGGAAGAAGCGTCTGACTTGGGCTATGGAGAAGAAGCACTGGACAGTTGCAGAGTGGTCCAAAGTCCTCTTTTCAGACGAAAGCAAGTTTTGCATTTCATTTGGAAGTCAAGGTGCCAGAGTCTGGAGAAAGGCTGGAGAGGAGCGAAATCCAAGTTGCTTGAAATCCAGTGTGAAGTTCCCACAGTCAGCAATGGTTTGGGGAGCCATGTCAGCTGCTGGTGTTGGTCCACTGTGTTTCATCAAGTCCAGAGTAAATGCAACTGTGTACCAAGAGATTTTAGAGCACTACATGCTTCCATCTGCTGAAAAGCTCTATGGAGATGAGGATTTCATTTTCCAGCATGATCTGGCACCTGCCCACAGTGCCAAAACCACCAGTAACTGGTGCACTGACCATGGCATCACTGTCCTTGATTGGCCTGCTAATTCCCCTGACCTGAACCCCATTGAGAATTTGTGGGGTATAGTTAAGAAGAAGATGAAAGACACCAGACCTACAAATGCAAATGAGCTGAAGGCCGCTATCGAAGCATCCTGGGCATCAATAACACCTCAGCAATGCCACAGGCTGATTGCCTCCATGCCACGCCGGATTGATGCAGTAATCCGTGCAAAAGGATTCCCAACCAAGTACTGAGTGCATCAATGGACATTTTCAAATGTTTGATTTAGTTTTGCTGTCATAAAATTATTTTTTTACTTGGTCTGAGGAAGTATTCTAATATTTTGAGATAGGATTTTTGAGTTTTTTTCAGCTGTAGGCCAAAATCAGCAATATTCAAATAATAAAAGGCTTGAAATAGTTCAGTTGATGTGTAATGAATCCAGAATGTATGACATTTTTGTTTTTTTAATTGCATTACAGAAAATAAAGAACTTTATCACAATATTCTAATTTTCTGAGACAGTCCAGTATATATGTAACCGCGGTGTACGTGTCCCACCAAAGATCCACATTCACGCTGGACTGGATGATGAGGTTTTTATTATTACAGTTTCTGCAAATGGATGAGTCACAACATTAGCTTTTTCTGCTGGGCTTGATCTCTTTGATCTCTTTGTAGTACTCTGGTAAAACTGACAACAAACCCCGCCTCCTGGTCACATGTTAGAAGCCAAAACCAAACCCCACCCCATACCAGCAGATGGCACTGTTGGACTTAGCATTGCAGGACATTTACCAAAAACTATACACATATTTTAGCAGGAATTTCAATAAAATAAAAGTTATTATTACACCCGTTACATATATATATAGTCAAGTCAAGTCATTTTTATTTGTATAGCCCTTAATCACAATAAGTCTCTAAGGGCTTCACAGATTAGTACACTATGTTACACAGACTATTTTCCAGCCGACAAGAAGAGTAGGTTATTATTCATATGCAATGGAGTAGAAGTGAGTTTTAAGTTTAGATTTAAACATTTCCACTGAGGTTGCAGATCGGATCTCAGGGGGAAGAGCATTCCACAGCACCGGTGCCCGGATGGAGAATGCTCTCGAACCAGCAGAACACTTCTTTGCTCTTGGGATCACCAGGAGACCGGCACTCTCAGATCGTAGGCTTCGGACCGGGACATAGAGCGAAATCAGATCTGAAAGATAAGAGGGAGCAAGTCCATGTATGATTTTGTACAATACTAAGAGAACCTTGAAGTCACATCTTTGGCTAACTGGGAGCCAGTGCAAGTTAGCCAAAATCGGTGTTATGTGATCGTACTTTTTTGTCCTAGTTAAAAGCCTCGCTGCGGCATTTTGTACTAGCTGAAGAGACTTGATTCTGGACTTCGGGAGACCGGAGAGTAGTGCATTACAGTAATCGAGACGGGAGGTAACAAAAGCATGACTTATAGTTTCCGCATCAGACTGAGACAGTATTGAACGGATTTTGGCAATGTTACGAAGATGGAAGAAAGCGGTTCTAGTAATTTTCTTTACATGCATCTCAAAGGTTAGATCAGGGTCAAATATGACACCTAAATTTTTAACTGAGTCACTCTGTGTGATGTGACATTTGTCAATGTTCACAGCAGTTTTTGAGAATAAGTCACGGCATTTAGATGGACCAATGACTAACATTTCGGTCTTTTCAGAGTTAAGACGCAAGAAATTGAGTGACATCCACTCTTTTATCTCAGTGAGGCAGGCCTCCAAATTTCCACAGTTTAGTGTGGAAGATTCCTCCAACGGAAGATAGAGTTGAGTGTCGTCTGCGTAGCAGTGGAAGCTGATATTGTACTTGTGAATAATATCACCTAATGGAAGCATGTAAATGTTGAAAAGAAGGGGGCCAAGCACTGAACCCTGCGGAACACCGCAGGTAACATTAAAGGGCTCAGATGTCATTTCACCATATTTAACACAGTGTGTCCTATCTGAGCAGTAGGATATGAACCACGAGAGGACGGTTCCTGAGAGACCAATCCATTTTTCCAACCGTTCTAGTAGGATATTGTGGTGCACTGTGTCAAAAGCAGCACTAAGATCCAGCAGCAGCAAAATTGATGAAGCGCCAGAATCCATTGACATTAGGAGATCATTTGTTACCTTGATCAGAGCTGTCTCAGTAGAGTGGTTAGCCCTGAATCCTGATTGCATGGATTCAAAAAAGTTATTCTCGGATATGAAAGCATTCAGCTGCTGTGCCACTACTTTTTCGAGTACTTTAGAGAGGAAAGGTAGGTTTGACACAGGTCTGTAATTACTTAATATTTCTGGATCAAAGTTGGGTCGTTTCAGTGTGGGTTTAATAACGGCGGACTTAAAAGCTGCTGGAACTACACCTGAGGAGAGTGATATGTTTATAATATTTAGAACTGAAGGCCCAAGGACGCTAAAAAGACTTTTAATAAGTGAACCTGGGAGCGGGTCGAACTGGCAAGTTGTCGGTTTGGCCGCATTCACCACCTGTTTGAGATAATCAAGTGACAGTTCACTAAAACCAGCCATTTTCCCAGGGCAGCCACCCTGTCGTGCATCTGTAAATTTCAGTCCTTTAATATGTGTGGTATTAATAATTTCTTTAGCAATTTCTTCCTGTATGCATTGAATCTTCTTAGTAAAGAAGACCATTAAGTCCTGAGCAGAGTGTGTCGAACTATCTGCGATAGTTTGTTGCCTTGTAAGCGATGCTACAGTGTCAAGAAGGGCTTTGGGGTTGTTCTTCTGAGACGCAATCACCTTCGAAAGGTAGCCCGATTTTGCAGAGGCAAGGGCCGCTTTTTACTTTAACAAGCTGTCACACCAGGTTTGATGGAAAACCTCAAGCTTGGCAGCGCGGCATTTTCTTTCCAATTTCCTGCATTCTTGTTTAAGGGTTCTAGTTTCATCAGTAAACCAAGGCGTGCGTCTTTTAGGACGTGATTTTAGTTTTATGGGCGCTATTGAATCCAGCACACTAGTCAGGGTGGTATTGAACTCATTCATGAGTGAGTCAATTGAGCCATTGTATGTAGGAAAGGACGCAACTGCTCCAGGAAGGAGTTCAAAGAGCTCAGAAACTGTGCCAGTGCTTATATTGCGTCCGCTAAATACTTCAGCTTTTTTAACACTACATTTAGCTAGCACCTCAAATGTAACTAAATAATGATCCGAGATAACAGTAGTACACGGTAACACCATAATGTTTGAGGTTAAAACTCCTCGAGTCAGAATCAAGTCTAGCGTGTTCCCATTTTTATGGGTTGGCATATCAACCAGTTGATTAAAACCAAATGCATCAATTAGAGACCTAAACGCAATAGTAAGTGAATTGAGTGGGGAGTTCATATGAATTTAAAAGTCTCCCATAATTATAATTTTGTCTGCATAGGTTACTAGTTCAGACAAGAAAGTCTAAGTCTAAGAAAGTTGTGTATGGCCCAGGTGCACGATAGATAGTTATTACATAAATTGACAATAGAGAGGACCGCATCACAAGAGCCTCAAACGCCTTGTAATTATTAGAGGTACGTGGATTAAATTTGAGCGATTTTTCAGAAATTAGCGCAATACCACCACCCCTTTTCAACGTGCGTGCTATATGGCTACTCTCGTAGTCTGGGGGAGAAGCATAATTTAGCGCTAAGTACTCATCCGGGCGTAACCAAGTTTCACACAGACCCATACAGTTAAGTTTATAATCACGAATAATGTTATCAACAAGTAAAGCTTTTGGAGCAAGCGATCTAATATTTAACAGACCAATTTTTTGCTTTGCTGAATCATTTGACTTAGCTGAACTCTTTGTAGTCTTTGTCGAGATCTTCCAAAGCTGCCGCTGTTGTGGCTTTTCGTGTGGGTTGTCCGGCGAGGAATGAATGGTGGAATTAGTTACTTCCTTGCGTCCATCTTGCTGCTTAGACTTCACACGCTTCACACATCTACCTGCACGGCAACCACGCTTCTGTTTTCTGTCCTTACGGCGCCGTTTTTGTCGTTTATTAAGAGGAATAGCCGTCCACAAGGATGCCGGGTCTCTTTGAAGTTCGCTCGGTATATCATAGGCGGTATAAAAAGTGCCCGAAAAGTCGAAATTTAGACGCCCACCCAAACGAATAAGTTCGTCCATACTGTAAGTATTTTTGGCCGCACATGTGTCCAAAAGTGAAAGCAAAAAAGACAAGAGAACGGCAATAAATAGAAGATTAGCTGGAGAGCAACGAGCCGCAAGCATGTATCCATGCGCCGCCATGTTGGAAAATCATATACACATACGTATATATACATATATACACATACATCTATACATATATATGTACATATATACACATACATCTATACACATACATATATATGTATATATACACATACATATACACATACATATACACATACATATACACATACATATACACATACATATATACATACATATATACATACATATATACATACATATACACATACATATATATAGATACACATACATATATATAGATACACATACATATATATAGATACACATACATATATATAGATACACATACATATATATAGATACACATACATATATATATATATATATATATATATATATATATATACTGGACTGTCTCAGAAAATTAGAATATTGACTTTTTGTGGATAT
This sequence comes from Urocampus carinirostris, assembly GCF_059441175.1. Lineage (NCBI taxonomy): Eukaryota > Metazoa > Chordata > Actinopteri > Syngnathiformes > Syngnathidae > Urocampus > Urocampus carinirostris. The sequence continues at coordinate 35,197,174 of NC_142364.1, forward strand.
GCTTTGAAACTGCACTCTGTGAACAGCCTGATCTTTGAGAACTTTCTTTTTGTGTCTTACCCTCCTGATGGAGGGTATCAATGATGGTCCTCTGGACAGCAGTCAGATCAGCAGTCTACCCCATATGAAATGAAATGATCTGCATTTCTACAGCGCTTTTCAAGTCAATGACTTCCCAAAGCACTTTACATTGTGCTTCACATTTCCCAATAGCGGCAGTGATCTGTGCAGCCATGTAAGGCGCTAACCTGCTTATTGGGGGTTCAGTGTCTTACCCAAGGACACTTTGGCATGTAACACGGACAAGCCGGGATTCGAACTGGGATCCCTTAATCCTAAAACGATCGCTCTACCTCCTGAGCTACTGATTTAGTTTACTGAACCAAGCTCAGTGTTTTTAAGGCTCAGGAAACCCTCGCAAGGTGTTTCGAGTTAATTAGATGATTCAGGTGATTAGTTGAATCGCCTACTTGTATACCTTTTCATGATACTCTAATATTTCGAGATAGGATTTTTGAGTTTTCTTAAGCTGTAAGCCAAAATCAGCAATATTAAAATAATAAAAGGCTTGAAATAGTTCAGTTAATGTGTAATGAATCCAGAATGTATGACATTTTTGTTTTTTTAATTGCATTACAGAAAGTAAAGAACTTTATCACAATATTCTAATTTTCTGAGACAGTCCTGTATAGGTTGGTTGGTGTTGGAAGAGTATCGTACACTGACCGGAGCAAGAAAGAGATCCGGAACGGTTCCAACCTCCAGAGTTCTGGCCAGGTGATCCTTCGCTTTGGTAGGTCCCACTTTGTCCAGGCTCCTTGGACTCCAAGCTCCACCGCCCTGGACCACCTGCCTTCCTCCTCCAGTTGACGGACCTCGGCCTGCACCATGTCTCTCCTCTGCCTTGGATCAGCTTTTGACCATTGCTGGAAATGAGTAGACCCTAATCCCTGACGCCCTATGCATGCATTTCCGTTGAGATCTTTCAACCTCAGTCTGCCTTCTGCCTGATGTACTTGGCTGTCTGCTGCCCATTTACGCCATGTTCTTGTAATCACGCCCGCGCCCCTAACCATCTCGTCGCTAGAATCTTTGAGCATCATGACCGCCCTACACTTGGCCACCTTGAACTCTTCCACTACCGAAGACAGGGGAAACTGCAACTGCCCGACCTGATGTAAAGCCCTAATGATGTGAAGCTTGGTGGAACACCAAGGCACCTGCGGACATGTTTATTTGCCCTCCTCTCTATTCCTTTGACCGCAGTCATAAAGATTTCATAGATCGTTAGAAGCCACAGCAATCTTGGTAGCAGACCATACTGGGACAACCAAGTCTTGAACTTGCCTGGTAGTCCTGATCCCTCAATCCTCTGCAGCCACTCATTAGCCTGCTCCACTGTCCTGAGAACGCTGCCCCTCTCGCCCAGAGATGAATCGTACCACTTTCTGAGGCATTTTATTGGGTTATCTTTGATTGATGGTATGTTTTCTCCTTGGATTCGAAGTTGAAACCTGCTTATGACCATCCCGCTCCTGATCACCATGCTTCTTGACTTTCTAGACTTGTATCTCATCCGAGCCCAGTTTGCTACCTCGTCAAGTGCCTTCAGGATCCATCTTGCTTGCACATGGGTCACTGTTGTAATAGTGAGGTCGTCCATAAAGCATCTTAACGGAGGTTGGCATATGCCAGACCTCATCATTGGCCCTCTGGTCTCCTTCACCGCGGCAGTAATGAGTAGATTCATGCCCATAACAAACAGGATGGGGGAGATGGTGCAACCCGTGACGATCCCCTTCTCCAAGTCTTGCCACTGGGTGGTAAACTGGGTGGTTTGGAACCGAAACTTGAATCCACTGAAGTAGGAAGTGATCATTCCCCTTATGTGCTGTGGGATATGGTAATACTCCATCGCAGTGTTGATGAGATCTTGGGGAATTGACCCATATGCATTGGCCAAGTCTAGCCAGTCGACTGTTAAGTCACCTTTACTTTCCTTGGCCTCGCGGATCAACTGGCTGATGATGCTTGTGTGCTCCAGACATCCAGAGGACCCTGGGATGCCACCTTTCTGGATTGATGTGTCGATATATTTGTTCTTGACCAAGTACGTTGTCAGCCTCTGTGCCAGGACTGAGAAAAATATCGTACATTCAACACTTAGTAGAGAAATGGTTCGGAATCGGCTTATGTCAAATGAGTCCTTTTCCTTGGACACAAAGCACCCATCCGCTCTCTTCCAGGATGTTGGGATTATGCCCTTTATCCAAATTCTCCGCAGTAGCTTCCACAGCCTCCGTAGAAGTAATGGACAACTCTTTTACACTTTGTAAGGTATATCGCTGGGTCCTGGGGCAGATGATGACCGGGCTTTTTTCACAACGTCCTGGAACTCTCTCCATAATGGCTCCTTAGTGTTGAGCTTCTTTTCCGGGGTTTTGTTGCTTCCAATCCAAGGCTTGGCTTCGAAAGGTGTCGCTGTGACTTTCTTTAAGGAAACTTTCTACTGTTTCTTTAGGGATGGTCAGTCTCCGGGATCTTGCTTCCCCCAACAAGGTTTTGGTGAACTTGTCTATGTTACATGCCGAAGTGTCCTTGGGTAAGACACTGAAACCCCAATACCCCCAATAAGCTGGTTAGCAGCCTTACATGGCTGCACAGATCACGGGCGCTATTGGGAAATGTGAAGCACAATGTAAAGCGCTTTGGGAAGTCATTGACTTGAAAAGCGCTATATAAATGCAGATCATTTCATTTCATTTCAAGTGTGAAAACCTTGTAAACGTAAGCAGACTGTATGAAGATCACATCATAAACAAACATGACAATTTTTAAAACAATGAACATTCATCACGTCTTTTTTTTTTTTTTTTTAAACATCACCACATCTTTTCTGTATCATTTTTTTAAGTCACGTAATCTTGAAGCCATGCAGGAGCATGTCGTATTCTCTGTGCACTCGGGGTGGAAGAAGAAGGGCTGCAGTCCGAAGTCCAAGTCAGAAGTTTGAACGTTTGTTTAACGATTTGTATACAAGACGTAGGGCTGCACAATCGACCGAAATCGAATAGACATTGTGATGTGACGTAGTGCGGTTGTGGAACCACAACGGACTGTGTTTTTTGTAAATGTTCTGCAATTATATAGCGCTTTTGAAGTCAATGAAGCCCTCCCAAAGCGCTTTACAATGTGCTTCACACTTTCCCTTTTTACACACACTCACTAACCAAAAGCAGCGTCAGGCATGCGAAGCATCAAGGTTTTATGGTTTTGTAGTGAGTGATGGAGTTTTGGCCAACCACAATTGTTAATGTGGTGTTAATGTTCGCCAAACAATCAGAGGCAAGTTTTTATAATAGCACAAGCCAATAAACGCGATTCAAAGTTTGCAAGCACCACACTATGCAACACCCACCATATGAGCTCATTGGGACTATGTTTCATGACACTCAGAGTCAACAAACGAGAAGGAAATGAAGCTTGCACCAAAGAATGGAGGTATATCACTTGTGTGGACCCATTTTGTTTTTCACGAAGCTGACGTGGAGCAGAAGAAAACGCCCGTTGCAGAATTTGCATTCACATAGTCGCTAGGTCTAGAGGAAACACGAGTAATCTGTACCAGCACCTTAAAAATTATCACATATTACAATACACGGCATGTTAAGAAGTATTACAAGTAAAAGATGAAGAAAGTGCATCTACAATTGGAATGGGACGTAAAAAAACCTCCATCAAAGCAGCATTTGCGCACTTCACGCCGTACGAAAAAAGTTCGCAAAGGCACAAAAAAATAACCAATGCTGTGACTCTAGCTAGAAATGTCCAATAGTGTCCAATCCCAAAACTGCATTTTCGATTAGAGGTAGCACTATCTATCAATGCAAGTTAATAAGTGAAATGTTATAATAACAGTAATAAATAGTTGTACGAGTAGTGTTAATAAGTTAGCAGGAACAGAATACTTGAATAAAAATTCTTGCACTGATGAACATGCTGCACATGATTAATTTCATTTTACACTAATTGCCGACATGACATGTTTACAGCCTTAAAATGATGTGGATTAATTTTAGTGTGCAATGTTCCATTTTTATAGTGTGCACAATTCATTTTTGTTGTTGTTTACTTTGTTTGGTGTGGGTTATCTTGTTTGAATTGAATTTCAAATCTGATTCCATTATCTACTGTTCGCTAAATAAGAAACGCGTCAAACCTATTGTGTTGTATGGCTTTAGGAGACTACAGAGGAATGTCATGTGAAAGTGAAAGATTAGTCATGTTAGTTTTGTTGAAATTTGAATTTATCCACTGTAAAATGTTTCAGAGCTATTCCATTTTATTTGAATCTATAAACAAATATTCTTTGTTTTTGCAGTATTAAGATTTGACAGGAAACAAATACCAGCTCCAATTATCGATTATCTGCCTCCTCTTAATGCTAACAATCGGTATCGGCCCTGAAAAACATATATCGGTTGATCCTTACCCCGTATGCCACCTGCTGTAATGCCACAACATTGGGTCTAAACCCGTAGCGTTTGGCATATATGGCGCATCATTGGCATATGGTAGCAATGAACCCCTTTGGCTCCTTGGGAGCACCCACCATAGAGAAAAGTATTGTCATAGTCATAAATAAGAAACTAAAAAAGCACAATTTTGTTTTGATCAGTCCACAAAATGTTCCTCCATTTTTCTTTAGGCCAGTTGATGTGTTCGTTGGTGAATTGTAACCTCTTCTGCACATGCCTTTTTTTGTTAACAGAGGGACTTTGCGTGTGATTCTTGAAAATAAATTTGCTTCACACAGACGTCTAACTGTCACAGCACTTACAGGTAACTGCAGACTGTGTTTGATAGTCCTTGAGCTGATCGTTGGCCAAGCCTCTGCCATTCTTGTTGTTCTCCGGTCCATTTTAATAGTTGTTGTGGTATATTGAGCTTAGGGGCTCCCTGTAGTAGTGTTACTGCACATGCCTAAAGGCGGCCCAGTTGGCTTATAAGACAGATGACAAGTGTTTAGTAAATGGTTAACAGGTATAACGTGTGAGATCATTGACAATACACCACATAATTGGCGACAAGGGTAAATGCGAGTGTAGTGTGCAGTGAGGATGGCCAATTTTGCCAAACCAGAAAAATTCAATCCCGAAAATGAACAGTGGACAGTCCGGCTCGGGGGCCAGTTACGGCCCGTGATCAAATTTCTACCGGGCTGCGGCTTCGGTCATAAAAATGATAATGTGTGGCCCGGCAGTAATGTTGACAACAGTATCAAATAAATTTGTACCCCCCAAAAAAATAAATCACCATTTTAACAGATGATGACAGAACCCCCTTGGCCACTTTTCTGTGAGAATTTCAGCCCTCTTTATTTCTGACATGGCAACTGTATATAAAAAAAGAAAAGTTGACTGTGAGGGCACAAGTGAAAGTTGGAGTATTTCTTTTTTACCTAAATATGCTTAATTTCCCAAGAGACTTTGGCTGTTTTCAAAGAATATATTATCAACATTCACTGCCATACCAAACAGGCTGACTAAAAAAAGCTAACTAGAAACGAACGCTGTGAAACAGTGAAGCAACCGGAAGCTGTTATAACGACACAGCAGCGCTTCTTCATGAGACGTTGAAAGTCAAATAAAAATACTACAAGGTCGCGACACTGATCGTCAAGCACTGCAAAGCTTTCACGGAGGGTGAATTCACGAATGACTGTTCAAAGAATGCCAGGCTGTATAGTCTGCACTGGCACATTTTCAGGCTTACAGATATGGCCAGCTTTCTGAAAAGTTTGGACAACCCTGGCTTATGTCGAGCAAGTGGAACTTTTCTTCGAGGCACATTATGTGTACGAGGAAAACAAGTAGATACCTTGCTAAACTCTGTTGGTGCTTCCACATACGGGCTACTAAGAAATGTAGTTCAGCCTCTCAAGCCTAAGGACAAGACTTTTGATGAATACATGAAAATTTTATCAGATTACTATGAGCCGCAGCCGCTGGTCATAGCTTAGCGATTCAGATTTCGAAGGTGTGTTCTTCGACATGTCTGTTTTTTCTACAAATTGTAAGGCATTGGAGATCATTTAACCTGAAGAGCCGTTCTTCATTGCAGTACCTTGAACGACCCATTTTCCTCAAATTAATGTTTAACCTGTGATGGCTTCATCATCCTTAAATGGGTGCCACCCGATTCATACCCGTTTTGTTTTTTTTCTTCCCCAAAATTGATGAACTCAAAATTTGTTGCCACACAGCTATTTTTTAACACACACCTTTTAACTATTTGCCCAATTGCACAGCCTTCGGAACAAGCCTATCGTGAATGCTGGGTCTTGTTTGTTTTCTGAGAATCTACTGCACCTACTTGTAACTTGACTGGCAAAAATATATAAAAATAAATAAAAAACCTAAAAACCAGGGATATTCTGGTTAGCCGCATTGCACTGCTATTATTTTGAACAGCACTGTACCTCCGGGTAATTCAACATGATGTCTCGTGCAAAGAGTCAACACAAATTACACTTGTTGGGCTGAAAGTTATAATTAAAGGCATCTCATTTATTTTGTACTTTACGAGACACAGTAAATACACCTTAAAATTGATACATCATTATTCAAGCATTCACACCAGTGAACAACTTATTTAGCAAGGGTTGAACTACAAAACTCAATTCCAATGAAGTTGGGAAAGTGTGTTAATTGCAAATAAAAATTGATCCAAGTAAATTGCAAATTCTTTTCAACCCATATTTAAATGAATGCACAGCAAAGACAACATATTTATTGTCTTCACTCATAAACTTTATTGTTTTGGGAGAAAATCATCAACTCTGTAATTTGATGACAGCAACACGTGCCAAAATAGTTGGGACAGGTGTCAATAACTACTCAGAAAGTGGATGAATGGAAATCAACCAACTATTTGCAGGTGAACAGATGAATTAGCAACAGGTGAGAGTTGTTACTGGGTATAAAAAAGGGAGACCCGAACAAGCTAAGTCATTCACATGCAAGGATGGGGCGAGGTTCACCTCTTTGTGAACAACTGCGTGGGCAAATTGTTGAACAGTTTAAAAACAACATTCCTCAAAGTACAATTGCAAGGAATTTAGGGATATCATCATCTACAGTCCATAATATTGTGAAAAGGTTCAGGGAATCTGGAGAAATCACTGTGCGTAAACGGCATGGCCGTAAACCATTATTGAATGCCCGTGACCTCCGAGCCCTCAAGCGGTACTGCATTAAGAACCGACATCAATGTGTAAAGGACATCACCACATGGGCTCAGGAACACTTTGGAAAACCACTGTCAGTCAATACAGTTCGACGCTATATCCGTAAGTGTGGGTTAAAACTTTATGTTGCAAAGCGTAAGCCATTCATCAACAACATCCAGAAACGCCGCAGGGTTCTCTGGGCCCGAGCCCATCTAAAATGGACTGATACAAAGTGGAAAAGTGTTCTGTGGTCTGATGAGTCAGTTTTCCAAATTGTGTTTGGAAATTGTGGACGTCGTGTCCTCCGGTCCAAAGAAGAACAGAACCACCCAGACTGTTATGCACGCAAAGTGCAAAAGCCAGCATCTGTGATGGTATGGGGGTGCATGAGTGGCCAAGGAATGGGTAACCTGCACATCTGTGAAGGCACCATTAATGCAGAAAAGTACATTCAGGTTTTGGAACAAAGTATGTTGCCATCCAAACAGAATCTTTACCATGGGCGCCCTTGCTTCTTCCAGCAGGATAATGCCAAGCCACACACTGCACGTCTCACGACAGCGTGGCTTCGTAGTAAGAGGGTGCGGGTGCTTGACTGGCCTGCCTGCAGTCCTGACCTGTCTCCCATTGAAAATGTGTGGCGCATTATAAAGCGCAGAATAAGACAAAGGAGACCCCGGACTGTTGAACAGCTGAAGCTGTACATAAAGCAAGAATGGGAAAGGATTCCACTATCAACGATTCAACAACTAGTCTCCTCACTTCCTAAACGTTTATTGAGTGTTATTAAAAGGAAAGGTGATGTAACACAATGGTGAAGAAGCCCCTTTCCCAACTACTTTGGCACTTGTTGCAATTATAAAATTCTAAGTTTATCATTATTTGCTTATGGAAATAAAGTTTATGAGTTTGAACATGGATAATCTTGTCTTTGTGGTGTATTCATTTAAATATGGGTTAGAAAAGGTTTGCAAGTCATTCTATTCTAATTTTACTGACATTTTAAACTTTTTCCCAACTTCAATGGAATTGACTTTTGTAGGACCCACTGAAGGAATTGTGCATTTAAAGCCCAGTCAAATTTCACTCTTGGTGCCATCTGCTGTATATACTAGGCACGGGCCAATAATTTATGGTGGTGTTTAGAATTCATCATGTCAATTATCGCAAATGTTGTCTGCATTGACATTTCATGAGGATGTATTTTTTCATCATATGGGCCAGATTAAAATCAAAATAATTATGGCAATTTCTTCTTTGCGGAATTACATAATGAGTGAGGCAATTGCTTCCCATTAAGTTGTTGAACGAATGGTGGGTTCAAACAGGGGTCGGGAACCTATGACTTTCCTAATTATTTCTCTCTATCTCACACTCTCTCCCTTATTTCCATTTTATCCTTCCATTTCTCCCTCTTTTGATCACTTTTTTCCCTTTCTATTATGCTATCTGTATTTCTCTGTCCTCTCTTTGTTGTTCTTTCTCTTTAATTCTTTCTCCCTTATTTTCTTTTCCAACCCTCTCTTTCCTTCTTTCTCTTTTTCTCCCTTCCTCTCACTTTTTTCTTTAATCTACAAGTGAGATTTTTTTTCTAGCATGTGTCCTCCAGCTAAAATGAGTGACACTCCTGTTCTATGGGGATTTATTCCATTAAAATCATGAGGTCTTTGTGAGCTTCTTTTGTGTGATTTGGTTCAAATTAGTGTTTCTGACAAATAACTGTTACAATGATGTAGTCCCAGCTATTGTCCACTCTTTTTGTCCTTCTGGAAACTAAAACTTGTCCGACGGCTGAGTTTTCTCTGCTTCTGGGCGAAATACTCAGCCCGTGTAGTACTGGCCCGTGATTCAAGAATGTAGTTCACCTGTGGATAAACAGCATTTCATGAAACAATGAACTTACAGTCTATTTAATCATCTCTGAAGAAGAATGGGTGGAACAAATGTTTCCCGACTTTAAACTTCTGGAGGAGTACAGGCGCATGACTTTTGATCATTTATAAGCACTTATTGTACACTTATAATTTAATTTCTATATTTTTAACTTCTTTTTTCATTGTGTGAGTTTTCTTTCATCGTATTATTTTGCCCTTTTAGCTGGAATCGCAATGCTATCACTTTTTATGGGTCCTTTAAGGGCGGGGGGCGCATTCAAGAAGCTTCATCTCTGCCTCCTTTTCAAAATGTTCGTAAAAGCAAGTGTTAATAAAGTGAGCTATTGCGGGACCAGTTACCAATTTTTCATTGGCATTAAACTCATACCAGTCGAGTGCCATATTTATGGCTTTTGGGGGGCTGGCTGAGCATGGGTAGAGGGGTTAGTGCAGTCATGTCATGTTTTGTGAACTCAAAACTCACTTTTGTTAACTATTTGGGGATTATTACGAGAACGATTATAAGATGCATTCTGCCCCATACCTGTATTAAAATCCATTTTTATCATTTTTCCATTTTGGGGGGAGATGATCAGTAGTACGGTCTTGTAATTTTTTTTCATAAACATTGCCATTAGGAGTGTGGCTTTTCCTTCAAGGTGCTTTTCAAAAATGTTGGTTTTAAAAAACAAAGGGGGTTATTACCATACACCAGTGAAGATTTACAACATAAGATAAAGTTGAATGAAGCTGAAAATGTTTACATTAGACCACTGTATGAGACCTGGCTTAATATTCCTGTAAGATCTCACCACAAAACATCAAAATTGAAAGTTCAAAGACACACATGCGCGCACGTGCAAAACTACACTGCACACGACCAGGAAAATACACAAAGTAGATCAGCGGTCTCTAACCCTTTTCAAGCAGAGAGCTACTTTTTTTTACAATTTAGCACAAACGATATCCATTTCTAAAAAAACAACTTGTCATGTTATAATTAAGTTGTGACCATTTTGTTAGCAGGTTAATCATTTGAAGTATGGTTAAATAGGCACCGTTACAGACAGGCAGACGGAAAAGTAGAAAGAGAAAGAAAAAAAGAGGAAGAGAATGAAAAAGTGGGAGGGAGACAAAAAAAGAGTGAAAAAAATAGAAAGAAAAAAGTAACAAATGAAAGAAAAAGAAAAAGAGAATTAAAGAGAAAGAATGAAAAATAGTGAGAAAGCAAGAAAGAAAGAGAAGTGGGGTTAAACTGACTCAGCCGACCACTATAAAAATAATTTTACCAGAAAATCTCAATAAACAAGCACCATTGAGCTATTTGCATAACAAGTCTGCGGGCGCTCTAGTTGCCCTTAGGGGTAAACACAATGAAGAACCCTAAATTACGTACAGTACAGATTTTTTTTTTTCGTCATTTATCCTAGATATGAGGAATTAAAACTTACCTTCAGAACAATTTCATTGACTGTTGTAGAATCTGCTTCGAAGTAAAGAGGTTTGTGGTCATGGTTGCTCAGATACGTGATTTTAAATACTGCATGATCTGTTAGGGTTAAGAAAAAGTTAAGAACTATACTGAAAAAAAATCATCAAGAAATTCACAAAGTGCTTAGACACTCCATTGCTGCATTGTATGTCATCAAATGTTGCGTTTGCAAAACATTTTGTGACTAACGAAAGAGGGGAATTGAGTGGCGCACAGCCCCACCCAGTGACTCATGAGCTTGGAAAAATAGTATTAAAATAAAAAATATTATTATCATTATTATGTGCGCACTCGCGACCAGCCATAAATCCCCACCCCCGTACGCCCTCCCGCGCGCTCAATCTCATGCCCTCGCGCGCCCTCCCGCTCTCTGTCGCGCTTTCTCTCTCTCGCGCTTTCTCTCTCTCGCACCCTCTCTTGGTCTCTTGGTCTTGCGCCCTCCCTCTCGCGCCCTCTCTCACCCTCCCTCTCTCCCTCCCGCGCCCTCGCTCTCTCGCAACCTCGTTCGCCCACCCACGCCCTCTTGCTCGCACACACACCCACGCCCTCGCCCTCTCGCTCGCCCACCCACGCCCTCGCCCTCTCGCTCGCCCACCCAACGCCCTCTCTCTCGCCCTCTGTCACTCACGCCCTCCCTCTTGCGCTCGCTCTCGCTCCCTCGCTCCCTCATGCGCCCTCGCTCTCCCTCTCCCTCCCTCCCTCTAACCCCCAAACGCCCACGCTCACACCCAACGACCCCCCCCCCCAAGCGCTTTACCTCTCGCGCTCGCTCTCTCTGGTATAGTCCAATTAACAATTACTATCAGGGATTGCACTCACTTGGGCTTCTTTCTTCCACAAGGTCACATGCACAAAGATGATCCGAATCAATAGAAATGGGTTTTTGTCGAATCCAGAATTTTGTGCTGACTTTTTGATTGGTGACAGGATCGATCTCAACCTTTTCTCCTGAGACCCCTGGAAGCAAAGTCAGGTCAAGAATTGTCTTTTGTTAATACTGGGCGTTTTACTGAAATGTCTAGAATCTAAGACATTAGCAAAGTGCAAAATGATTAGCCTCCAATGAACTTGATGCTGGATAGTTGTGACATCTTTACTGAACTTGTAAAGTGTCTTTGCAGTCCCGCAAGTTGCCTAACGTAAGTTCCGGACTATAAGCCGCTACTTTTTTCCCAAATGTTCAGTCCTGCGGCTTTTCCAGTGAAGCGGCTTATTTAAGTAATTTTTCTAACGACCACCAGCAGCACTCGAGTACAAAAGGTAAAATTTAGACCGGTGGAATTGTGCGCCGGGGTAAACTGCATCCTCTTGGAGTGATCGATTTGTCCGTATGACAGGATAGAAGTTTGTTTCAAACGTGAGGAAGACGCCCTTGTAGGCGTCAATAATGAGTAGAAAGACGACGACGACGGTTTAGGGCTGGGGGGGTCGGGGGGGTGGGGGTGGTTGGGGGGTTAGGTGCTGGGCATTCGGGTTGGGGGTTTGTAAGGTTTATAGTTCTATATTCTCAATTCTCCGTTATTGGTCAATTCATAATACGCTACAAAGGGGGCCAAGACACTTGCTCTCAGCCAAGAGGCTGAATCAAAGTCCTAGCCACAGAGCCAAGCAGCGATCAGTGAAAATGCACTGTTCCCGGAGGTACTGCAATACCGGGCTGATGCGTGGAGTGGACAGAGCAAGCTCTTATCCCATCTCCTAGCCGCGGTTTACAGTGAATTTCATAATTGCGGCATGGCTTTATTTAACAGCTACGCTTTGAGCTGTGCGAGCATGTTAGGAGTAGCGTGGTGGTACCTTTCACAGGCACGGTTTGGGATGAAAATTATATTGTTATTATCAAAGCTTTGAAAACTCTCTCTGTGTACCGTCTTTCTTTGTAAATATGTGTAACCATGTATAATATGTATTTGCAACTGTATATTTTTGTCATGTATTTATTTGTATTTATTTTGGACACATATTCTGATAAGTCTTGCATTGACCAATTAAAAAGAAGGGGCGTAACAGACGCAGGGGATTCTGGGAAGTAGGGACCAGTAAAGGTGAGTGTTTGTGGAGACGGCAGATAAAGCTGGATATATATTTTTCCCACCCTTACCTTTGGAAATATACACTTTTTTTTCCCTTGGATTACTTTCAACGGGTACCCGAACTTTTGCAGGTCTGCATCAAATGATAACCAACGGTATCATTATCCGACAAACTGTAACGGCATGTGTTTGTGGGTTTTGGACTGTGCCAGTATGTGTCGGCCAGGACCTTGACCCAGCCTTTTGGCTGGGAGCAAGTGTCTCGGCCTCTTGGCTTCGTAGTGTATTATGATTTGACCGATAACGGATAATTGATAAAGAAAATGGAACAATAAACCTTCACAAATCCCCCCGGTTAGGTTGACTCAGCCTCTTTGCTGCCGCGATTTAAACTAAATGTCCTTCATTGAAGCACTAGCGGCTTAAGGGTGTAACATGATGAGACTGCTTATGAATAAGTGACAGAGAAACAATAGATCTATACAAGTTCTCCCCATTAAAATTGTTCAATTAAGAAGGACCGCTTTTGTTAATGTGGGTGCATGCGGCTAATATACCGGTGCGGCTTGGGTATGTAATAAATCGTTTATTGTCCCGAAGTGTGTGTGGGGGGGTGCGGCTTATAATCAGGTGCGATTTATAGTCCGGAATTTACGGTATTTGGTGTAAAGTCAACAATACATTGGTCTTATGGGATCAGTTTTTTTTTTTATTTTGCTAAGAATAAAAGTTCATATCTTTCTTGTACTGTCTTTTTATTTTATTTCTTTGTGGGTCTTATGATCAGACAATCTAGATTTTGGACATCAAATATTTGAAATTAAATAAGTAACAAGCCCTGATTGCATACAAGTTAGACTTTTTGAGTTAGAAATAATTTTTTATTATCTTTTCATTTTTTTGGATGGGTATGAAGAGTCTGTAAAATGGATCTCATACCTAGTTGAACATCTGTTGTGAAACGCAGCTTGTGTATCATACTAATCTTGAACGATTTATAGTGATGACTACTGAGCATATCTTGGACAGAGGTGATGTCAATGGGTGTGTCTTCCTCTGAGCTCTCCTCACCCCTGGAACCTGGAGATGAAAACAATCAACTAAATGCAAATCATTTTTGTTGAATTATAGTCCCAACCGTCGTGCATCAGTGATGAATTGTCATCTTAAAGTCAATAGAAGAAAAAGCTTGGACAAATATTCAAGATAATGGAAAGACTTACTGTTTTCTCTGACAAGGCAAAACTCAAGAGTGCCCTGGTTTTCAAGTGTAGAATCTAGGTCTACAGCAACATTTGGATTAGTTTGCTTCTCCAAACGATACAAAGGACCTGATATAAGACGAGAGTAATTTCTGATTATTGGGTGTAACAAAAACAGGTTTACAGAGAAAAAACATCCACCACCGCAGCCCCTTATTTGGAGTTTGGTTGCACATTAGCAGCCTTAGCAGAGAAGCCCAAACTTCACTGTCCACTGCCACTTTGTCTAGATTATATGACCTCATCCAGAGGCGTTACTTGGCCAGCTGAAGGACCGTCTCTGCAACCTGTCCTGGATTGTCCTCTAGGCCTACGGTCAGTGGGAAGTGGCCGGTACACTTCACTATGGATGTTGCATTCATGAGGCATCCTAACTTGAGCCAACCTCAATAAACTCTTTTCAATGTGTAGGAGATGCTTGACTCCAGTTGTTTAGCGAAGATGTTTAAATGATCCAATGTTGTCCTAAATCACTGATGCCGATAAATAGAATCCATCGGTGTGTAATCAACTCTCTATATGAATGCGCCTTCTCTGTGAGTCTCATTTAGCACAATCCTAACTTCCAATACAACTATTGGCCTTTCGATCTCAGTATATGGGAGCAGAAAAGTTTTACACACCATCAAACACTATGATATAATATTCAAATTTATTCTGAAATTTTAATTTAGTTTTTGTATATCCTAGAAACATTTTAACAGGCACAAAAGAAAATTTTCCTTGATATAACCAACATTCAATGAACATTAAAAAAAGAAGCTGGTATTATTAAGGCACCATCAGTAGCCTATATTTTACACATTCCTCCTGCTTACATCTTACATCCCCTGATTGTAGTTTAGAAGTAATTACCTGATGCTTTCTGCGATCCTTTCCTCTTCTTTAGTGCTTTCTGAAGAATTTCCTTCATGGTTACTTTCAGACTGTCCACAGGGATTAAAGAAAAACCCTGAGCAGCATTTCTAAAATGGAAAGTTTTACTTGTCAACAGAAAATAACTTCGTGCTAAGACACTATATACGACATTTGAATAAATTACTATTGCAGAGAGCAATAGGGGGAGAATAGCCATAGCATATATTTTAAGACAAATGGCAAGACTGTCAAAGAGTGTGGCGGAATTCCAAGCTCACCACAAACACGAAAGTTTCCCTGTACGCTTGTGTGTTGAGCGACCTCCTCTACGGCAGTGAGACACCTAAACAGCTTCTACATGCACTGCCTGCGACGCATCAAGAGCATTTCGTGCCAGGAAAAAGTTACAATGCTGACATACTCGAACGAGCCAACTCCCAAAACATGTTTACGGTGCTGTCAAAAAGGCGCCTTTGTTGGCTCGGCCATGTTTGTCGAATGGATGATGGGCGCCTCCCAAAGGATCTCCTCTATGGCGAACTCGCATCAGGCTCCAGACCAGTTGGCCACCCATTGCTGCGTTTCAAGAATATCTGCACAAGGGAGATGAAAGCAGCTGAGATCGACCCATACTCAAGGGAAGCAGCTGCTGTTGACCGCAGCACCTGGAGACACGCTGTCAGAATTTGGTGTGCGGAGAGCAGAGAAGAGGGACTAGCAGTGGCAGGACAAAGGGCAAAAGCAAAGAGAGAGCAACCTATGCACCTGCACCACTGAATGCCTATATAATGCAAAGTCTACGACAAAAACTGTCATTCGAGATTTGGACTGTTCAGTCACACCAGACGTTGCCTCATACAAACTGACATGGTGAATCGTCTGGCAGAGTCCATTGTTTCTCGAGACAAAAGGAGACCGAGAAAAATGTTTCAAAACAATGTGAAAGCAGAGTTCTTATGGTAAAAATGGCACTAAACATTGCAAACAAAGACATTGACGTATTTGTCTTCGGTGCAGATGGCACTGGGCAGAGAGAAGTGTGCATAGCCCACCCCTATCGCTCACCGAATCAAATTGCCCTGTGTTCTTGGCTGGCATTTCTGGCTGTTTACAGTGTCTCAACAGTGAACTTAAATTGCTTGATAAGCTTTGATATTAGTTATTCCTTAGCTATGTACAGCCGAAACAGGGACTGTTGGTGTGACACTTTGACTGTAGTGGAGCTCATCTATCTATCTATCTATCTACCTTGGTCATATCCCTCAAGAGGGGTGATAAACAGCAAGACAAACACATACAATACAAAGAAAATGAGAAAGGGGAAAAAATAGCAAAAAAACACACACAAATATTTCTGGAAAATGGCCAACCCGAATGCCCAAACACCCAAACAAGTGAGGCACCTCGGCACCTAGGTTGGTCATGCTTTCATCCCTCCAGATGAAACGGGACACAAGAAAGCAGCCATGTAACTTGAGTCAGGGTGACAACACTATTTTGTTCAACGGCAGGGCCCAACAGCTTTCACTGGTTTGCCCCTGCCGCATCATACGGGTGCCCTGCCCATCCCTTAGAACGCGTCCAAACATCCCACTATCCTTTTACAACACTTCTCTACTTATTCCTATTACCAACAAAAGCTCTAGCTTCCCCTAAATTTAGACCTCTTTTCTGCACTCATAACACCATCCATCCACGTCAATCGCGGCCTTCCTCTTGGTCTCCTTCCATTTACTTCTGCTCTGTAACCCTCTTCAACATTCGCTCCTCATCCATCCTCTCCATGTATAACCGAGTACTCTCTTATCCACAGGCTTGCTCAGTTCCACTACTACTCCAGTTCTGTCTCTCACAATTTCATTTCTCAATCTATCCAATCTCGTCACTCCTAATATACTCCTCAAACACTTCATCTCAAAAACATTTACCGTAAATTCCGGACTATAGAGCGCACCTGATTATAGGCCGCACCCATCACATTTAAGGGGAAAATCAATTTTATCCATACACAAGCCGCACCTGTATATAAGCCGCATGCTCACACATAAAAAAACACAAATTTAATCCAAACCAAACTTCAAGTGCCGCGATTTAAACTAATTTTTTAATTTGCTCGTGCAGAATAAGTGTCAAAAATAAATACATTACAAAAATATACAGTTGCAAATACATATTACACATATTTACAAAGAAAGACGGTACATCGAGAGTTTTCAAAGCTTTAATAATAATAATAATAATATAACTTTCATCCTAAACCGTGCCTTTGGGAGGTAGCCTCACGCTACTAAGAACACGCTCGCATACCATCAAATTAGTCTGTTAAATCCCGCATTCGTTAGGATCACGGCAGACCACCAGCTTCTTCCTCCCTGTTAGTGACATCTGAATTGTCTCTCTCAATATCGGAAAGAAACTTAATCATTATGACGTCGTCCCACGCTTCCTTACTTAAATACATCCCAGTAATATGCCCGTTTGCTTTTAAGCTGGAAGCTGAGCCTTATTTTGCGCAATTTGCACGATGAAGGTTGGTTTACGCTCAGAAGATGTGATATTCCTCAGCGCATGTATTCCACCGGTCTAAATCTTACCTTTTATACTCGAGCGCCGCTGGCGGCCGTTAAAAAAATTACATAAATTGGCCGCATCTCTGAATAAGCCGCAGGGGTGAAAATTTGGAAAAAAGTTGCGGCTTATAGTCTGAAATTTACGGTAATTTCCTTCTCAAATCTGCGTTCAGGCTCCAAGTCTCTGCACCATACAACACGGTCGGCACAATCACACTCTCATACAGTCCCCTCTTAACATCCATACTCTTGTTGTTCATCACTCTCCTCAGAGTACATAAAACCTTGCATCCTTGATTCACTCCGTGTAATACCTCGCACTCCATTCCACCAACTGCAGCCGCATCAAAACCCAAGTACCTAAAGCTTTCAACTTCTTCCATGCAACTTTATTTCTAACGCCATGCCCACTCCATCACATGAACACTACATCACCTTACTCTTCCCAACATTCACACATAACTTATCACATACGCCTATAACATACTCTTCCAAACTCCATTACCAACCTTCTCAATGTTTCCTCATAATGAGCCACAAGCGCTGTGTCATCTGCAAACAACAACTGACTTACCAGCCACACTGTTATCGATTATCTCTACACCTCTGCCAAATACTCTTGCAAGCGGAGCTCATACTCTTTATATATTGGCCCAAACAACTCTTACTAGTGGCACTTTGCGCGCACAAGGCTCAACTCTGTGCTAATCAGAACTTGAACATTATACACAGGATTTGTATGAGCATAAGAAGGAGAATGATGGAAAATAAACCTTAGAGATTGTAAAATGTATCGTGATAACGTGATCATTTGTAAAGGGACTAACAAATGACTTATAATTACAAAAAACATGTTAATGAGTTATTCTACACATTTTTACAGAATTGGAAAATTGGGGAATCAGTGTTTGTGTCATGTTTATCCTCTATAGAAGCCATATAAAAACAAATATATTTCCCTATCCAATAAATTTCAAGTTAAAAACATTTTTTGTAAAAGAGCCAGGGAGCCAATCAGCCGTGCAAACCCCTACCACCCCCCCTAAAACAGAGCCATCGTGAAGCCTCTACAGTTGCTCCCAAGATTTTGATAGCTCTTGGCCTATGGAGTCCACAAATACCAATGAGCCAGAGGACACTGTGTAAGGACCTGCCTGCAAAGCCCCTGCAGCCCACCTCAATAGGCTTGCAGCGGGCCCTCCGCCAATTCCTCCTGCATCCAACCTTGAGATCTGCTATTTAACCGCTATCGTGTTGCAGCTGCTATGATGTATGGGAATCACAACTGCTTCCCTATGTAAACCAGGAGCTGCCAGTCCCTTGCAGTTGTGAGCAGAAAGTTGAGGTTTCTCTCCTGATCGGACAAAGTTTTATGTCGCCGCTTGCTGGTGTTGATGCCAGTGCAGATTGTGTGTGCTATTGGGGTGGCATTAGCTCAGGAGGTAAAGCACTCGTCTTGGGATCAAGAGGTCACAGGTTTGATTCCTCTTGTGCATAAGCAGGTGCCATGTGATTAATATAAATTATTACGATTGATACTAATAAATGTGACTTGACTTGAATCATACACTGATTTGACCAGAAATGTGAGGTGGTGTGGCTCCACTTTTCAAAGTGCAGTATAGCTGATCTTTCTGCCAGCAATGTGCTCCTACTTTGTCCAGGCCCCCTGCTTACTCATGCCCACCACTCTGCTGAAGCGCTCCTTAATCTTCCCTGGAAGTCCCGACTTGTCCAGAGCTGAGGGCCACCTGTTAAGGTTGTCACTGTGATAACTGTATTTCAATATGTTAGAGCTCATAACAATATGTATATCCATCCATTTCCCGCATCACTTAGCCTCACTAGGGCCTCGTGGGTGCTGGAGCCCATCCCAGCTTTGGGAAATGGGCATTGGACACCCTCGCCTGGTTGCAGGGCAACCAGAGACAAAACAAGTCACTCACTCATTCACACCTAGGGACAATTTGGACCTACAAATCAACTCGACACGCATGCTTTTCGAATATGGAGGAAAAACAGCGCCCAGAAGAAACCCGAACAGGCCTGGGGATAAGTGCAAACTCCGCACGAGGAGGCCGGTAACTAGAATTGAACCCTGGACCTCTGAAACGCGGGGCTGAGGCGCTAACCACACAGCCGCAGTGCCCCAATAAGTATACTTTTTTAATTTTAATGTTAAAAAGGTTATTGATTATCAGAGACTGGCTTGTGCATCCCTAATTATGACCATAATTTTGCAAACACAATACACAATTTTCCAAATGTATACAAAGCTCACTGTCTCTTCATCTTTTAGAATGCAATTTTAATCTGTTTTTACTCAGTGCAATGTACTCATTAAATGCAATTCTTTTGTTACTCACATTCTGACGAACAGGGATTGTCGTGAACCAAGGCCAGGTAAAGTATACTTTTCCACCAATGCCAGAGTGCTAAAACCAAACTTGTGAATTGGCTCATTGGAGTCAAGGGGAGGGAAGTCCGTATCTACCTCGCCATCATCTTCCGCAATATGAAGGCAGTAAGCATTCACATTCTCACTATCAGTAGAGTAAAAATAATGAGAAAAACAAATTTATGAATGTGAAAATGTTAAAAATGTTATACACACTTAAGTTTGGGCTCTCTTGCATCACTTGTGTATTGCCAACAGATTAGCCCAATGAGATCATGAACACGGGCATTTGCGATGGTTACCACTGCCATTGGATGAAGTTTCTCATGTCCCATTTGCATAGAGAGGTAGACGTCTATCTTTTTTGTTGCTGTTGTTCCTATATGGCCCTGTAAGAAGCAGACAGAGGACAACATAAAAACAACTAACTGATACAGCAGGGATCCCCAACCGCCGGGCCTAGAATCGATACTGGAACGCATGAAAAGGTACAATATAGGTTCCATTGTATTTTCCATCCATTATCTGCACTGCATTTCCTCAGTAGGGTCGCGGGGGTGCTGGAGCCCATCCCAGCTATCTTCGGGCAGTGGGGGGAGGACACCCTCAAATGTTTGCCAGCTAGTCGCGGGGCACACAGAGACAGAAAATTCACTCGCTCGCTCATTTACACCTAGGGACAATTTGGACCGGCCAATTAACCTGACATGCATGTTTTTAGAATGTGGGAAGAAACCGAAGTGCCCAGAGGAAACCCAAACAGGCATGGGGAAAACATGCAAACTCCACATGGCGGAACCTCTGCACCGTGGGGCTGCACACTAACCACTCATCAGCCCATTCTATTCTGCGTGGTATTATTTCATTGACACAACGACAGACAGACCAGGCATTTAAGGCAGTGTGTTTGGATTACTGAATTGTTGAAAGTGAAGCTCCTGCCCGCAAAGAATAGCATAAGGGATTAATTGAACAGACTTGATGCACACAGTTCGAGACAATATGCATGGAGAATGGTCAACAGAAGCCCAATTGATAAAAAAAAAACATTTATGCCATGTGCTTTGAGTCCTCAATACACAAGGGAACAAAATACAGGCCACAGAAAAACTTTTGGCAATGGAGGAGAGGTTGATCAATGCACTTCAGGATATATGGAATCCCTACGTCATTGGCATGACAAGCAGTGCACAGGGACCACACTTTACCATCACACTATCCGTGAGGGTTAAAGACACAGCCCTACTTACGAACAAAATAGGTTCCGCACTATCGTTCGTGAGTTGAATTTATTTGCAAGTTGCTTCAGTGTTATATTTTGTATGTTTAAGGCTTGTATAAGTAACTTGTATTGTTTTGTACTAAAAAGTAAACAGTTCATAAAATAATATGCTCTATAAAAGATAAATAAAGTTGAGTTTGACATGCTTTTGAAAGGTGAGCTTCAAGGTCCTCCTTGGTGGTAAGAAGATGGCCGAAAAAGAGCGTTCTGACCATTTTCTCAACCGAATAAGGCTTGCTTATTCCACTTTCATTTCAAAAGAAAAGGCTTATTTCTTTTTTAAACTTTACAACAACCATATTGAATGGATTCACGAGATATTAAACAATAAAAATGTCAAAGTTCCTCAGCGTGCTGGAGATAGTATAGACATGGACAGTATAGAATGTTTACACACGAACTAGGAAGTGGATTTTTTTTCTTCCAAGTGGATGCTTGGTGACCTCTCACAGCGCCACACGCCAGTAGCGGCGGAAGGAAGACCTACAGTAATGTCGCCAACATGCAGCAACGCACGCACACGCAGAAGTAGATAGAAAGATAGCCTCAGGGGGGCTGATTACAGGCAGGTTGGGGCTGCTGTTGGCCACATCTGTGACAACATTCTCTCTCACATAGAGGTCTTGGTTGTCGCTCTGCCCATCGTTTCATCTGATCGTTGCGGCCGGTGACCTCAAGAGGGGCCGATGGCTTTCTTCATACCTTGGAACACGACACGAGTATTCCCTGCTGTCTCTAGATGGTTGGATGCTGCTGCAAAAGTTTAGCCAGTGGTGGCTGGTGCAGCGCTTTGCGCTGTTGCTTACTGTTCTTAAGGCTGACGGCTCCTTTTTTGTAGTTAGTTGATCAGAGCGTCGCGCTTGGCCTTGATGGCAGGTTTCTATCACAGGGAGGTTTTTGTCAAACCAGTCAGGGTTGTGTCGGTTTTTCCTGCCAAATGTAGACAGAGCTGTGCTGTGAATGGTGCCACGCAGAAAGTTCCATCTCTCTTGAGCAGTCTCAGCTGTTGGCTAATCTCTCAGGGCTTGTTCACAGGAGTAGACAAACTGACTGATGAGCTCGGGGTCAGATGTAAGAGAAGTGTTAATACGTGTGGGTGCTGTACGTTATGGGTAGCGGAACTTCTTTGACATAACGCGTACTTTGCAGCAAACCAAGGTGTGGTCTGTATCGCAGTGTGAAAGCTGCGTGTGGTGAGTACGCTCTTCATCTGGGCCCTTCTTGTGATGGTCAGGTCCAGCTGGTGCCAGTGGAGAGACCTAGGGTGACCCCAGGACACGCAATGGTGGGGTTTTGTGTTGAAAAACGTGTTGGTAATGCACAGCTTGCGGTAAGAACACAGTTCTAGCGGTCTCTGTCTATTCTCGTTCATTTTACCAACACCGAAGCGTCGTAGGCAGACAGGCCAAGAGCCATGATCTCCCTCTACCCTGGCATTGAAATCCCCAAGCAGGAACAAGTGCTCTACACTGCAGCTGGGCGGAACCCTACTAACCGAGGGCTGCCCAGCTTGAGGCTAGCGGTAACTGACCAATCGGTCAAAAAGTCCTCCCACCGACAAAGGCAAACCCGTAGCTTCCATATTCTCACGCCAACTGGATTTGACTTATCACTCGTAACTGTGTGTTGATTTTTGCTGTTTGCAGGCAGCACCGAAGTGGCCTCTTCAGAGCACAGAAACTGGGCATGGTGTATGGAGACTCAGGGCAGCCCAGACTCCAGACTTCCCTTCTCCCCCTTACTGGTGTGGTCCAAAGGAATGCAGGGCACTACATTTGCACCATGTTGGCCGCAGGAGCTGCCAAAAGGGCGACATGTAGTAATTCCAGCTGCCTTAGGAGCCCCATTCCAGATTTTCTGTCTGGGTTTACTCCCATAGCTATGACTGTTATGTCAGACTTGACCTTGTCCTACATGGAAGGCCTGCCGAGGAAGTCGAGCTCCCTTGACTCCACAGTGACGGATTGTACTTTGGTGTTAAAATTTTCACTTTTCTTACTGCTCATTAATTATTCTTGCACGCCATCGAGCAACCAGCAATATTTGCTTCATTGAAACATGTGATTACAGTCTAAACCAATCAGATTTGTTTCATGTATTCATGTCACCTCGTTTAAGCCAATCAAAGGCGTTGTTTTTAATGCCTGTTTTTTTTTTGTTTTTTTTCAATAAATGAGCTGGTAGCCATTGTGTGTGTGTGTGTGTGATTCCTCTCTGAGCCAAACTTGGGGAAAGCTCATGTGGGACGCTTTCCATCAACCCCAAAAAAATCATATTTGCTCTCATCATTCATCAATTCTTGAGCAGTTCTCTTCTGTAGGCTCCTCAGCAAAGCTCAGTCCAGCTTTTCTAATTCAGCCCTCCAGTCCAATTAGTCTTAAACGGAGTGCAGAGTAAAAGTGTAGCGTTAAATTATATTAATTTAATTCAGAATCGGTGGCACGGCGCATGAGTGGTTAGAGCGTCCGCAGCACAGTTCTGAAGTCATGGGGTCAAATCCAGCTACAAGCCTTCATGTGCGAGGTTTGAATGTCCTCCCCGTGCTTGCGTGGGTTTCCTCCGGGCACTCCAGTTTTCTCCCATATTCCAAAAACATGCGTGTCAGGGACAATCTGGACTGGCCAAATAACCTTTGTGTGAAAGAGAGAGAGAGCAAGAGAGAGAGAGTTGTCTGTCCCTGATTACATCACCCCGATTTTAGCTAACCTACATTGGCTCCCTGTTGGCTTTAGATGTGATTTTGGTGTTGGTATGAACTTGCTCCCTCATATCTTTCAGGTTTAATTTCCCCGAGTTCCAGTCCGGAGCCTTCGCTCCGAAAATGCTGCTGTAGTAGTGATTTCGATAGCCAAGAGAGATCTTTAGGTTCGCGAGCGTTCTCAATTCAGGCCCGGTGCTGTGGAGTGCTCTGCCCCCTGAAATTCGATCTGCAACCAAGGTGGAACTGTTTAAGTCTAGGCTTAAAACACTTATATTATAGATCTTATAAATGACTTATATTTCATGTTGACAATATCTGTATATTGTTCGTTATTGCATCATGTGTTGCAGCCTGGTCATTCTGGAAAGGGGATTACCTCATGTGCAGTCCCTTCAAGATTTCTTCATGTTGAGGTTTTTGAGTTTTTCCAGCCCTCATGTAAGTTTTAGATCAGGGAATGGTGTAATAATAGTCTGTAGTTTGCAATAATCTGTGGTCTGTGCAGCCCTATGAGACTCCTTGTGTTTAAGGAGTTTCAAATAAACATGAGATGACTTGCAAAAATAGTGTGCAACTTACCTTGCCATCAAATTTAGAGTATTCATTGAATGGGTTGTTGAGCTGCTGAGGACATTGCTCGAGCCGAAGCGACAGGGTAGATTTCACAGATGCGGGTGATTCTCTGTCTTTAAAATTCCGTTTTTCAAAAAAGTATCCAAGATCTTCCACTTGAGAGAAAGTAAAAAAAAGTTGAAAATAGTAGTAGTGAAAATAACAATAACTTTGGAAAAAAAATCACCCAAAAGAATGCAAGAAAAGCCGAAAAAAAACGAATCACCTTGGCTTAATAATGATGTTATAGTAACGTACATATTATTCAATGTAGTATGGCCTGACTGACTGGGTATTCATTTTCATCAGTCTCAAAAGTACAATTTGCAGTATTGTTTCGGGGTGCTCAAATATTGTTAGAATGCAACTATGAATTTTCTCACAATATTTTCCCTCCCCAGTATCTAAGGTAAGGCATAATTTTGCCAACATTCTTTGTATCTCATTTTATCTCTTTTAAGCCTTCATTGTGTGTTTATCCTGGAGTGACTATTCTAATCTCGTAAAAGATTTTTATTATGTTGTTATCAATAAAAAATAAATTGCGAAGGTTTGGGAACCATTGGTCTAAAGCAATGGTACCCAAACTTTTGCAGGCTGGCCCCCCCCCCTAAGCTCCCCGGTGTATTACTAGTGCCACCCCAACCGCCACTTCCGCAGCAAACACCCCCCTTACCATTTTTTACTTTTGAAGAATTGAAACTTCTTCAATCGATAGAAGTACCTACCCACCTATTAAATGCACTAGATAGCACTTTAAGCCCATTAAAATAGTGTTCTGGAGAATTTTCAAAATAAAACATCACAAAATAACATTCCAATTATTTATTTTGACATGTCTTCATAACCAAACAAAGTCAACATCTAACAGACAACATTTGAAAAAAAGAAATTATGAACTCTTAAAAAAAAAAACCACCTAGAGGAGAACACCCATGTGCGGATGCTGTTCCTGATCTTGCGTCTTAACTCTGAAAAGACCGAAATGTTAGTCATTGGTCCATCTAAATGCCGTGCGTGACTTATTCTCAAAAACTACTGTGAACTTTGACAAATGTCACATCACACAGAGTGACTCAGTTAAGAATTTAGGTGTCATATTTGACCCTGATCTATCCTTTGAAATGCATGTAAAGAAAATTACTAGAACAGCTTTCTTCCATCTTCGTAACATTGCTAAAATCCGTTCAATACTGTCTCAGTCTGATGCGGAAACTATAATTCATGCATTTGTTACCTCCCATCTCGATTACTGTAATGCGCTACTCTCCGGTCTCCCGAAGTCTAGAATCAAGTGTCTTCAGCTAGTAAAATGCCGCAGCGAGGCTTTTAACTAGGAAAAGAAGTAGGATCACATAACACCGATTTTGGCTAACCTGCATTGGCTCCCAGTTAGCCAAAGATGTGACTTCAAGGTTCTCTTGGTATTGTACAAAATCATACATGGACTTGCTCCCTCTTATCTTTCAGATCTGATCTGCCACTATGTCCCGGTCCGAAGCCTACGATCTGAGAGTGCCGGTCTTCTAGTGAAGAGAGCAAAGAAGTGTTCTGCTGGTTCAAGAGCGTTCTCCATCCGGGCACCGGTGCTGTGGAATGCTCTTCCCCCTGAGATCCGATCAGCAACCTCAGTGGAAATGTTTAAATCTAAACTTAAAACTCACTTCTACTCCATTGCATATGAATAACCTACTCTTCTTGTCGGCTGAAAAATAGTTTGTGTAATATAGTGTAATAATCTGTGAAGCCCTTTGAGACTTTTCGTGATTTAGGGCTATACAAATAAAAATGACTTGACTTGACTTCAGTTCAGTTCAGCATTCAACACCATCATCCTGAGCCCCCTGCCGTTCACCCTGATGACACACGACTGCGCCCCTAGGTCAGCCACAAACCACATCGTGAAGTTTGCGGACGACACAACAGTGGTGGGCCTCATCAGGGACGACAACGACCTGGCCTACGGAGAGGTGTAGCAGTTGGTGGGCTGGTGCAGAGTCAACAGCCTGGTCCTGAATGTTGACAAAACTAAAGAGATCATTATAGACTCCAGGAAAAACCAGCCCAACCATGCCCCACTTCTCATCACAACAAGGCTGTGGAGGTTGTCAGCAGCACCAAGTTCCTAGGGCTGCACATCACAGACAAACTCACCTGGTCCGTGAACACCGCATCACTGTTGAAGAGGGCACAGCAGCGCCTGTACTTCCTGTGGAGGATGAGGAGAGCCCACCTGCCCCCACCCACCCTTATCACATTCTAGAGGTGCACTATAGAGAGCATCCTGACTAGCTGTATCTCTGTGTGGTGTGGAGGCTGCAGTGCTTCCGACTGGGGTAGTGTGAGGAGGGTGATGAGGACAGCAGAGAAAATCATCGGGATTTCTCTCCCCTCCATTCAGGACATTGGCCAAATGCGCTGCCTATTCCGAGCCAAGAACATTAGGGACCCCTCTCACCCCAATCATGGACTGTTCACTCTGCTAGCCTCTGGGAAGAGGTACTGCGGTGTGCGGTGCAGGACCACCAGATTCTGCAACAGCTTTGTCCCCCTGGCCATTAGACTGTTAAATGGTCAATCACACACATAGTAAGCCTACACAGCTGCTAATCTGTACATCTGTTTGTTTTGGGTTTTTTTTTTTTGCACTACTGGCAGCTCTCTTATACCTAGCCACTCCTTTTTGCACATCTGTTCTCCTATGCACTCCAGTGTTATTGTATGGTGACCTGTTTATCTGACTGCCCATTTTGCACATCTGATTAGCTGCTCTTCTTGCACTCTTTGCACTACTGTATAATACTATACATAGCTATAATTATTTAGTATATTATTAGTAGTTCAATACTCCCAAATCAATACAACATTTTATTCATAGCTGTACATTCAACGAAACTGTGCGGGTTAGATGTATCGACATTTCGTTCTGTATACACGTGTACAAGAATGACAAACTATATCTGAATCTGAATCAGCAGATTTAAAGTAAATAGAGCTAACAGCAGCAGACAAAAGTCTTCAAGTTCTTAGGCTTTAAAAACAAAAACTGGTTAACAGTAAAACAAGGTATGCAACTTTGTAAACATACAGTTGCTAAGAGAAACTGTTAAAAGAAAAACTATTTTACATCTTAAGCTTTGTTAACATTACCTCAATTTGAAAATAAACTTGTAAATGTAAATTTGTTTTGCATAGCAGGTCGTACAAATTATCAAACTTGTACAGAATGTCTCTGAACGTTGGTTTGTCCACCGTATTGAACGGCAGAATTTCAGTAGCTATGTATCGTGTATTCCAATCAGTTAGTGTACACAAAGTTATACTGCCTTGTTTGAATGTCGTGCCGCATGCACAACCTCCACATATATCCAATTGACAAGCTGCAACCCCTGGATTGTTTACCATTCTTCCTTAGAAAACTAGATCCGTGAATAGTACCGGGTGAATGGGATTAGGTGTATTAGATCTTTCACTGGCACTTTCTTGAGACAGTTTACAGACCACTTCTTCTGTATTTTGGGGCTAACCGAGGTCTCTCGGTACAAACCCAAAATGTTTCCAGAATACTAAAGAGGTGTGTGAATTTGAAACTAAATGTTGCGCCATCATGATGACCACAAAACAGAGTGCAGATGTTGTTTGCTTTCGCGTGTGTGTCGCTACACAATCTCGACAATTCAGTCAAAGGTGGTCACAACATGGGGTGGAAAGAATAAAAGACCGTAAAAGTGAATGTGTAAAATATTTGCGAATATGAAAAATATTAATGATTAGACGAATATGTCATATTCATGACATCCCTACTGCCAGTTCTAACCATTAAACTCAAACATTACAACAACATGGCGTCATGGTCATGTGGTTTGACCATGAAATTGATTGGGTAGTATTTATCGTCAGTTGCTTAATACTTCCTCACTGTGGTTCCGCCATCACCAAATGCTAGAATGCTTATCCGCTTCAAATGACACTCCGCTAACCACTGCAGGCCTGCTGATGTACTACATGTCCTTGAGACTCAGATTGCCTGCTCGGGTCAAGTTTGACCAGAGAACTAATTTAACGGCAAAATTTATGCAGGAAATCAACTTAAGTGAAGCGGGGACTAATCACACTGTAGTCAGCCTGCTCAAGAAGTTTGTGATACCTAGCCAATTAAACCGGGATATCAACCTATCTTTAGTGCACATGGCCATTCGGGCACCGCTCACCAATCCACCGGAGTGTCCCCTTTGAGACGATAACTGAATGTCAGATGACTTACCCACTCCACCTGCTGTATCAGCCAAAAGAAGCCAACCTAGAAACTGCCTCAACCGGTTAACAACATGTGAAGGGCATGCAAGCTTACCTAAGGGCTGCATTTAGTTTTGCACAATAAATAAAAGGCCAACAACCTTACTGTGATAAGACCTTGCTGTCTGAGTTTCAAAACAACAGCAACCTCATGTTGGCTGAACATATGAAAACAAATGCTTTATTTCAGATGACGCTGTAGATTTTCTTCTGGCCATACTTTTGGTCAAAGAGTTGTTGTGCTCCCTTGCTAAAACAGATTGGAAAAGTGGGTCGGATGTAAACCGTTTGATATTTGCTCGTTGGATTTGCTCTAGTGACAGTCCCACATTTCCAGTTTGCTATGAATACAATAAAGAAGTTAAAGCATTTTTCCAATTGGCAATTTGGAAAATGCTACATTATACAAGCTATTTAAAGTGTATTTTCTTACACTTGTGTGCGATTTATTTAACCGGCTTTAAATTGCCAAGTTTTTTTTGTAAATGTCATGTTTCTTCCAACATTTAAAAGTAGATCAGGTTGAAATATTAAAGTCACAGATCTAATTTGTTATTCTTTTAATTTTAACTGAAATTATAACACATTGTTTATGTTGAAATCAAACTTGTGTGGCAAAGGTATGGTATAGCTTTACAACAATACATGAGATTGTAATTTTAATTTTACCATTTACTATCACAGCAAAGAAAAAAAATGCCTTATCTGGCCCTTGTATACTACCTGCAATGTGACAAGGTTTATTGAAATTAATTGTTTTTCGGTTAAAAGAAAAAAAGATTGGGGAGGGAAAAAGCAAATAACATTAAAATTGCCACTTTTAAGAAATATTCACAATTAGATTACTTTTAAAAACTTGTGAAATTTTTGTCTCAATCCCTAAGATTTGCATTTTTATATCAGAAATGATCATAAACTACCTGATTGAGAGGATGATCTTTCCTTCCATTGAATATTTTTACATTTGATTTGGTTTTGACGCTCTTTTCTCAGTCGTTCAAGTCTTTGGGCTGGAAAAAAAGAGAACAGATATGGAATTCAAGTCAGATTATACAAAACAAATACAAATCCGTTGGTAAAGACTGTTCAAATTCAACATACCAAAAAAATGGAAAATATAACAGAACGAATCGTCAAACACAGTAAATTTGACTGTCCCTGTAATCTTACCAGCAGCCCCAGGTTTCTCATGGCTATCTTGTTGGAGCCCTAATAAGACAGCCACAACATATCAATTCTTAAATCCAGTTTGAAAGGATTGCAATTTTCAGATCAGAAACACACATTTTGACCTTTTTTTTCTACCAAACGTAAAGCCCAAAACCCCCCCCCCCCCCCCCAAAAAAAAAAAAAAAAAAAAAAAAAAAAATCGACATTAAGGGTAACTTTCAATTCACAAACCATAGTCCATTTGACCATGCATAGGAAAAAAAAACAAAAACAAAACTGGGAAATAAAAAAACATACCGCCCCCCCCAAAAGCATATTTGACTTAAATACCACTCATTATTGCACCACGGCAGCATACACCAGGATCGGACAAACTTAGGCCTCAAAGGCCACAGTCCTGAATGTTTTGTAGGGTTCTCTTCTCCAAAATAGATAATGTAAATTCGAAGCCAAATACAACGGAAGTGATCATTTTGAGGTCGAATGTGTAATGTTTGACCGCTAAATGGAGCAATGTCTGATACGACCGAGGGCCTGGGATACATGCAGTGACGGTTTTAGGCACGGGCTCCGGTGGGCAGAACTTCCGGTGGCATGGGAACTTCAATTGAAAAAAAAAACGTTAAAAAAAAAAAAAAAAAAAAAAAAAAAAAAAGGGAATAATAATAATATAAGAAGAGGAAGAATACATGTGCGCCACAAGGCAGTTCTGGTTTATCTAACAACATATGAATTTGCCGCTTGTCAAACGGGCGCCTCCTTCGTTGCAGCTTTGACACCCCTGCTGCGAAAGTGTGCAGGGAGACTGACACTCAGGCTGTGCAAAGCATGGAAATGCAAAGGCAAGGGGCGGCGTGGAGGACTGACTGGCGCTCTCAAAATGAACAGCCGGGGGGTTGTGTGTTATGCATAGGGAGGATTTACTGTATTACTACTATATAAATAAAATAATTAGTTGGCGGCTTCTGTCTTCCAAATTACGCAAATTATTCAAAACATTTGAAAATACAGGCTGCGAAGTTTCAGAACTGTGTAAAATGGAGGTGACTGGCCTTGCTGTAATCAGCATTAGTCACGAAATAGGGGATCAGAATGCTTATCACGATATTATTGATTATTTTGCATCAGGGAAAGCCAGAGAGGTCAGATTGTATTGTTTTCTTTTTATTATACAACTACATTTTATTCAGAGCGCTTTCAAATGTGCGAGTTGCTGTTTAAGAATACAGTAAGACCTCGGTTATCGCGGTTAATGGGGTCCAAAACTACCCGCGATACGTGAAAATCCGCGGAGTAGCGGCGCACCTTCCCCAAAAAATTCTTTTAGACTCGGTTAATGGGTACCAAAACCACCCGCTAAAAGTGAAAATCTGAAGTAGTGACGCCCCTTCAAAAAAAAAATATATATATTTTTTTTTAAATCTCATCCCATTATCTGCACCACTTATCCTTATTAGGGTCGCGGAGGGCTGGAGCCCATCCCAGCCATCTCCGGGCAGTGGGCGGTGAAGCGGAAGCCGCACCGAAACTGCGCACCGGGAAACGAGAACGGCGCGCCGTGCTAGGGTCGACGGCCGTCTGTCGTCGCGCCGCGCTACTGGGGTCGTCGGATGATCACGCCCGCCGCCATGTGACGCCGCGTCCGCCTAACTCGCTCCGTCGCGCAGCCCGGGAGTGGCAAAAAAATTAAAATTAACATATAATATGTCATGTATTTTTGCCCAGTAATCAATCATCAGTCGTTGTTTTTTAAATTCAAAACACCTATTTATTTTGGAGAAAACTTGAAACCTCAAGGACAGTTTGCCCACAACTGGCATACACTGTACTGAAGACAATATCAAGCCAAACATTTCCTGCAATCATGTATCCACAATTTTCTCCCATGAATCACCCTGATCATTTCACAACTCGATTTCTGTTAGATCAATTGTTCGCAAAGGTGCGGTCAAATAATCACATGCAGTCTGGCATTTTTATATTGAATAATTACTGTGAAATACATATTAAAATTTTACATAAGCTGTTCAGAATGTTCCTGGGATGTTCATGATGTTTTGACATTTTAAAGTTTGGGTCTTAACAGAACTAAAATCAAATCCGAATAATTTTAGATGAAGGACACATATAGGCATAACAAAAAAAAAACGGATACGTTTGCAACTTAAAGAAACAGCAAAAGGATTTAAATTGGGCATACTGCTACACCTTAATGAGGGCTCAACGGTGGTAAGGTATGGGGAAAGTAGTAACACCCAGTAGTCATAAAGTATTGTCTTACTTACGACATGTCTTTTGTCCAAGATGGTCAAGCCTTTCTGAGCTATTCATGCTTTCAATGTTTGTACACCTTTTTCATGGTCAAATTCAAACACTTTTCAGGCATTTTCAAGGACAATTTTTCCAGTACCTTTGAAGGAAGAAATCCAGCACAGATAAAAATATGTTTTTTGGTTGACTTTGATAACAAAGTCGCTATCTTGCAGCTCGAACATAATTTATGCTATTTTGAGCTGTTCCTGTCTATTTATTGTCAATGGGCTACGACAAACGAACATGAATTCTGCCATTCTGCTTTAACAATGCATGCGCATCTTGGCTACGTCACACTTGTTCACAAACACGAAAATGGCTCTATAAGTCTCATCTCATTAGCTGCACCGCTTATCCTCAGTAGGGTCGCGGGGGTGCTGAAGCCCATCCCAGCAATCATCGGGCAGTGGGCAGGAGACACCCTGAACTGGTTGCCAGCCAATCGCAGGGCACACAGGGACAGACAACTCGCTCACTTATTCACACTTAGGGACAATTTGGACGGGCCAATCCACCTGAAATGCATGTCTTTGGAATGTGGGAGGAAACCGGAGTGCCCGGAGGAAACCTACGCAAGCACGGGGAGAACATACAAACACCACACAGGAAGTCTGAGGGCTGGATTTGAACCCACACAGGGGGGTCCCAAGACCTTAGAACTCTGCCGCACACGCACTAACCACTGCGCCGCCGTGCTGCGGCTCTATAAGTGTTGGGTATTAATTGATTTTTTTTTCCGGAAGACAAAAAAGTATTGTATGTATAAAAAGCGGCCAAAATTAGTCAAATTTGGACACATTTTAATTTGATTGCTTATCACTTGCTTTACTTATTTTTTTGTGTTGTTTTTAATTAGACCGGTGTCTAGTTAATTTTTTGTCTGTTATCGTTTATTTATAGCACTGAATTTAATGTTTTAATTTATACTTTATCGTTTTGCATTTTTAGGAATTTCGTTTTGTTGTTCGACTTTCCTTTAGTGTGTTAAATCTAAAATTGTTTTTTAAAAAAAATTTTCTTAGATCTGTAACTATTTCAATATATAGATCATGTGTTTTGCTGGGATCCTCTGCAAAACATAGATAAATATTTGATTAGAGATTTCTAAACTAAATTTGTCGGGGCAAAGAAAGATTGGATATGGTTATGCATAAAAAAGGAGAAAAAAAAATCTGGGATCACATTAAGGCACTACTCAAAGTAATTATAATTTGTCCCAAATTATTCACAAAAAGCCTTCAAAGAATGATAGGTAGGATTTATGGTTGTCGTTTTACACATTAACGCAAATAAGCCTAAGCCCCAATGTTTCCTCCAAGATTTCTTCCCTAGAAAATTCGGCCAGAAATGCAGTGCATGCTGATAAAAACAACTTGGGTTGTGTGTTTTAATCATGGCATTTTTGGGGTCAATATACAAGAGACAGTAGGGCAGGGTGGGGGTAATGGAGGAGCTCTTCCCTGCAGATGAGGTGGTGGATGCACCTTGAACACACTTTCACTAAGTTTCTGCCTTTGTGCAGTGTGTTAAACATGTTTTTCCCTGCTCAACCAAGGTTTTAAAACCAGTTGACATTTTTTTATCTGTTGTGTTGTCAAATATCACAGGGGTCTTACTGTTCACATTTACATGAAAAATTCTCCTTTTGTGGATAATAAGTTACATGAACAATCTGTTTTTTCATTTAAATAATTTGCAAATATCTCAAGTCGATCTTTTTGGTAAGACTTCTTACACTAGAAAAGTGTGATTAAATACAGTTCTGTATTGTGCGACCAACTAACTCAGGCCACTTGTTAGTATAATGTAAAAAAAAAATACTTAAAAAAAAAAATTGAAATCTCATGTAAAAGTCATTTTAAGGGCACCTGATCTCAGGAAGCTAAGCAGGGGCCGGGCCTGGTTATTACTTGGATAGAAGACGGCCAGGGAATTACAAGTTCTGTGGATGAGTCATTTGGCACACGCTCTGCTGCGACATGGTCATGGCTCTTTTTCTACCAGGCCCTCATAGGTTGTCACAGGCAAAAAAAAAGCTTGTGATTGCCCAATAATGGTGTCAAACAAAAGGTCAGAGAATAACGGCTAAACCTAAAGTCAATTTACACAAGGGTACATTCAGTGAAAATGAAGTCCTTAGAGGGACCTTATTTTATTTTTTATTTTTTTTAAACATGTTTGTGGGCCGTGTAACTTTTCCGGTAATACATTTAACCAATTCATTTATAGGTATAAAAATAAAGGTACCACTTCCAAAATCTCAGCAAAATGTAACTTGATTTAATCTCGGGTTTTGGACATGTTTGATAATGATTTGGTTGCCACACGCAGGAATATGTTGCTCACCATTGCTCCAAGTGACGCTCACAGACGTAATTGCTCAGACCTGTGGAAGCTTAGAGGGAACATTGGCCCTAAGGTAAACCTACCTGTATTGGAGCGTCGACGAATGCCAAAGTCCCAGCTCGAGGTGATGTCCATTGACTGGGACAGGTCACAAGTGTGAGTGTCTGTCATGGTGCCATAACCCTCATTTAAAGAGTTTCCAATTGTTGATTCATAGCTGCTTGCAGGTATCCGAGCCAGATGGCATTTCTCCAGATCCACATCCTGGTCAATTAGCACCATTTCACACATTCCTGTATCATCACTGGTCACGTGTGATTGTCTGATATGAGCCAAAATTATAGCTGGATTGTCCAAGAAGGCCATTTATTCCCCTAAGTGAAAACAGAGATCCATATTAAGCGTTTCTTCTCAACTCTATCGCCAATGGCAGTTTCATTCATGGCAGGCATGTTACAGTCAGTTTGGCTTCGGGAATGAATCCTGGTTCTATGTTCTCAGGAGGGCAGGATCATTAAAAAATGAAAACCCCAAATATTTAGCTTTGTTTTCAGTACTTCATCCTTCTGTCTACGTTTGTACCCTAATGTACAAACTATAATCATGGATGTGTAAATTGCTTTACATTATGTTTATTTAATTCAGAATCTATTTCGATGGTTACCGATCAGGCCAGCAGGGAGTGCTCCCAGTTTCCCACTTGAATTAATTCTACATAGTCTCATATTGTCTCTAGCATTTAAAATGAAGGAAGCAATACTCTAAACATTTTTTAATTTTAGCTTTAAATGATTGATTTTTCAGTTTGTTGATACGGGTAATGATTGATCAGTCTAGAGAGAAAATGGTAGACACACAAAAAAATAATGCATGTGTTTGATACTAACACACTGCATTTATTTACATGACAAAGGAGAATCGAATCACATAAATGAATAAAAGGACATTGTTGACACAAGCCGTCGCAGTCTTTGAAAACAGGAATGGGGAAGAGATTCTGTAGCAATAGAGGACCAGGAATTATTTCATAGCCTGCCAGAAACTACATATTATTTATTTTTGTTGTGCTGCACTAAAATGCCTGTTTATTTGTTACTTAATTAAATGTCTCTTCATTTCTGGACTTCAAAATCAATTATTTTAATACTATGTTTGCAGTTTGGATTTAATCGATTATCTTGACCAAAACAAATTGATTGAAAGGGCAATATCTTTTTCTTTTCTTAAACCCGCTTTGCCTGGAGCACCACACGTTTTATAGATCAGTGATTTTAAACCACTGTGCCGCAACACACTAGTGCACCGTATGTTATATGGAAGTGAGGGTGTAAAACATTTATGGATCATTTTCTACAAATATTATGTAATTGTCTGTGCCGTAAAAACTAAGGGTATAAAAATTATATTGTAATTAAACATACTATTCAGTGTCATTTTATAACATTTTTGGTTAGTGGCGTCCCGCAAAATTTTTCCAATGTAAAAAAACATGCCCTGGCTCAAAATAGGTTAAATACTACACGGCATAGTCTCAAGAAAGAAGAGCAGCTTCAGTGACATTACTGTCATGTCTTGTTCCACGGATAGACTGAGAGGATCATTTCTCCCTCATGCCATGAGGCTCTTTAACTCCACCCGGGGGAGTAGAAGCCCACCCTCACATTCGCATATTTTGCTTTATTTTTATGAGTGTCTATTTTTTGGAACATTATTTAAATGATCTTTATTCTACTTGTTATATTGGGTATTTTTGTATTCCATATCTCGTGCTTTAT
Organism: Urocampus carinirostris; assembly: GCF_059441175.1. Lineage (NCBI taxonomy): Eukaryota > Metazoa > Chordata > Actinopteri > Syngnathiformes > Syngnathidae > Urocampus > Urocampus carinirostris. The sequence goes on from NC_142364.1 coordinate 35,233,387, forward strand.
TTATTTTTTTAACATGAGGATACTGCTGGAAATGTGAATTTCCCTGCGGGGATGAATAAAGTATCTATCAATCTTTGTATCATTGGCTTACAATGTATCAATCCACATTTGAACCGGTCACTATTGGCTGAAGATCTTTGAAGCCAAATTGGTCATGACTCTTTTTCTACCAGGCCCTCATAGGTTGTCACAGGCATAAAAAAGCTTGTGATTGCCCAATAATGGTGTCAAACAAAAGGCCAGAGAATAACGGCTAAACCTAAAGTCATCTGACGAGTCTGTTTTTTTTAAATGGGAGTTTATTTTTATAATTAAAGGAGAATATTGGGGCCAAACAGACGGATTACAACAATGATAGTCAGTGTTTTGGAGTAAATATTTTCCACTGTTGGATCCACTGAAAAACTAAATACAAGCAGAACATGTTTGCGGGGAATTTTTTCACGAGTGGAATATTATATAACTTGGGCGAGTTACGCCGGCTTTATAGTTTTCAGGTATCTTGTTTCAGACTGACCATGATGTTTCTGTGATGAGTTTATTTTGAAACTAGACAATTCCCGCGGCAATTGTAAGAGTTGTGATTGATCTGGCAAATGTTGGTAGAGAACCGGTAGCGTTGAGTTGTTAGCATTATGAGTTAGCACAAAGTTTTTAACTCAGAGATGTTTGTCATTTTTTTACTTGGTTCTGTGGGGGAGTGGGGGGACTGAGCAGAGTAAAATATAATCAACATGTACCCATTAGCATAGTTTGTAGATATGAAGTTGTTAAAATATAGCCATTACCAAAGATTTTTAGCATGAGGAAGCTAGCATTAAGCTGTTAGCATCTGTTTTTAGCATGTATCCGTTAGCATAACTCATCAACATGAGTCCATTAGCATAATTTGTAAATATGAAGTCGTTAAAATATAGCCATTACCAAAAATTTTTAGCATGAAGAAGTTAGCATTTAGCCGTTAGCATCACTTTTTAGCATGTATATGTTAGCATAACTCATCAACAAGAGCCATTAGCATAATTTGTAAATATAAATTCGTTAAAATATAGCCCTTACTAAATGTTTTTAGCATGAAGCAGTTAGCATTTAGCCGTTAGCATCACTTTTCAGCATGAAACCATGAGCATAACTCATCAACATCAACCCATTAGCATAGTTTGTAAATATGAAGTTGTTAAAATATAGCCATTACCATTCACCCAAGGCATATATACGAAATAAGTGAGCACCAAAAACTCCAAAACCAAGTTATTTCAGAAGAATCGTAAAGAGGAAAGAGAAAAAAAATTCATGCCCCAAAAGCCATTGTGTTACACATCGTCTAATTGCACTGTAGGTGTCTGGTAACATCCTGTCTAGCCATAGTGTGAAGAAGCCTGTTGACTGGTCATATAACACGACCCAGCCGTATAGTGCGGTGTGGTGCAAACTCGGGTTGATCAATGTGGCTAACCTCACCTTCAGAGACAGCAGTCACTACAGATTGAACAGTGTCATGCTCACTAATAGTCGAAACGTTATTTGTAGAATTTTTGTCGTATCGCTGTTGTATTTTTGCAGTATTCCTGTTGCAATACTTCTGTAGTAGTATTGCTGTAGTAATTCTCTAGAAGTGTTTGTATTATAGTAGTATGTAGTGTTATTTTTGCAGTATTTCTGTAGAATAATTTTTGATGTATTTCCAAAGCAGTATTTTAGTAGTATTTTGTAGATTTTTTGTAGTATTTCCAGAGTACCATTTTTGTCAGCGGTCTTTAATATTTTTGTAATATTAATGTATTCGTTTTTTTGAAGTATTTCTTGAGTAATATTTCTGTAGTATGTTGAAATAGTATTATTGTAGTCGTATTTTTGTTATATTTCTATTTTTTTTAATTCTTTTTAAGGTAAAAGCAAAATCTTATATGAGGTTCCTGTTTTTAAGCACTCTATTTGCTATTTAGTTGTAGTTGTTGAGTAGTATTTTGTAGTACAAAAGCGTTGGTAGCACTTGAAAAATTGAGACACGAATTGATTTAATCTAGCAATTTTGTGTTATTTCAAATTGTTTTGAAGGATGCGGCTTTTTATAGAAAACAATTAAAATCACATATATCGCAAAGCATTGTGGGGCTTGGGTTGGTGTAATAATAGTCTGTGGTTAGCAATAATCTGTGGTCTGTGCATCCCTTTGAGACTCCTGTGAATAAGGGCTATACACAGAATATACGACTGTTACAAAATAACAACTACCTACAAATAAAAACAGTTGTACTTGAATAAATGGTCTTTATTGTCATTATACAAAACCACAACAAAATTGGAGGGCTACTACTTTAGGTGTTAGAAAGCGATTTACAGAGCGGATGGTTAACTACACGAGTCACAAATGTAAAGATTTTTCACAAGTAGTAGTTCCAAAACGTTCGTTACATGGGTAATGGACCTTGCGTTGAGGACGAGTCACGTTCGTCAGTGGCGGCTTAAAAATTGTTAGCCTAGCTGTTAGCTTTCCCTTACGACGGCGCCTCAGACAATTACAAGATAAAAATCCAGAGAACACCCGCTGGTGATTTGCTTTTCTTTGCGCTCTTACACAAGCCTATTAAAGTCCTGCACACAGGTCTTGCAAACCACTTTGCCTTGCCTTTTTTTTGCCTGGTGCCGTATAACCCACTTCTGATTGCTCATGAAGAAAATAAGTATTTGAACACCCTGCTATTTTGCTATTTCTCCCACAGAGAAATCATGGAGGGGTCTGAATTTTTGATTGTAGGTGCATGTCCACTGTAAGAGGGATAAACTAAACAGAAAAAATCAAATCACAATGCATGCTTTTTTTAACCATTTGTTTGTGTGATATAGCTGCAAATAAGTATTTGAACACCTGAGAAAATGAATGTTAATATATGGTACAGTAGCCTTTGATTGCCATTACAGAGGTCAAACGTTTCCTGTTGTTTTTCACCAGGTTTGCACACACTGCAGGAGTTTTGGGCTGTCGCTGAGAAACACTGAGTTTGAGCTCCCTTGAAAGATTTGATTGGATTTAGGTATGGAGACTTGCTATGCTATGCTAGAACCTTGATATGCTTCTTACAGAGCAGCTCCTTGGTTTTCCTAGCTGTGTGCTTCGGTCTTTTTCGGGGCGGCAGTAGCTCAGGAGGTAGAGCGCTCGTCTTGGGATCAAGGGATCCCAGTTCGAATCCCGGCTCGTCTGTGTTACATGTCGAAGTGTCCTTGGGTAAGACACTGAACCCCTAATACCCCCAATAAGCAGGTTAGCGCCTTACATGGCTGCAAGGCCGCTATTGGGAAATGTGGAGCACATTGTAAAGCGCTTTGGGAAGTCATTGACTTGAAAAGCGCTATATAAATGCAAATCATTTCATTTCATTTCATTTATCGTGATGGAAGACCCAGCCATGACCCTTGTTAAATGCTCTGATTGAGGGAAGGCGTTTTTTCCCCAAAATCTCACAATACATGGCCCCAGTCATCCTCTCCTTAATGCAGTGTGCTAATCCTGTCCCATGTGCAAAAAAACACCCCCAATGCTACTACCCCATGCTTCACAGTGGGGATAGTGTTCTTTGCATTGTACTCTTCATTCTTCTTCCTCCAAACACGCATAGTGGAATTATGACCCAAAGGTTCTATTTTGGTCTCATATGACCACAAAACGTTCTCCCATGACTCCTCTAGATGATCCAAATGGTCATATGCAAACTTCAGACGGGCCTTGGCATGTGCTGGTTTAAGCAGGGAAATCTTTTGTGCCATGCATAATTTCAAATCATGACGTCTTAGTGCATTTCCTACAGTAACCTTGGAAACAGTGGTCTCAGCTCTTTTCAGGTCATTGTACTTCCGGGCTGATTCCTCACCTTTCTTAGAATCATTGAAACCCACGAGGTGATATCTTGCATGGGGCTCCAGTCCGATTGAGATTGACGGTCATGTTTGGCTTCTTCCATTTTCTAATGATTGCTCCAACAGTGGACCTTTTTTCACCAAGCTGCTTGGCAATTGCTCCGTAGCCCTTTCCAGCCTTGTGGAGGTGTACAATTTTGTCTATGATATCTGTGGACAGCTCTTTGGTCTTCACCATCTTACAAGTTAAAGTCTTACTGAATGTAAAGGGTGGACAGGTCTCTTTATGCAGATTATGACCTCGAAAAGGTGCATCGGATTCAGAATGATACATGGAGTGCAGGTGTTCTTCTAATGAAAGGACTAACAAGTCTTTCAGAGCCAGAATTCTAAATGATACACAGGTGTTCAAATACTTATTTGCAGCTGTATCACACAAATTGTTAAAAAATCATGCATTGTGATTTCTGGATTTTTTTCTGTCTCACAGTGGACATGCACCTACAATGAAAATTTCAGACCTCTTCATGATTTTTAAGTGGGAGAAATAGCAAAATATAGTTAAGTTATAAGTTAACTGTGATGTTTATAAGATTAATCGCAATAAAAATATTTCAATTGATTGAAAGCACTCATATACAGTAAGACCTCGGTTATCGCGGTTAATGGGGACCAAAACCATCCGCGATAAGTGAAAATCCGCGAAGTAGCGGCGCACCTTCAAAAAGAAAAAGAAAAAAAAATCTCATCTCATTATCTGCAGTGATTATCCTTAATATTCGCGAGCAAGCCCCTAACCCGCAGCGCGGGTACTTTCGACGCGATACGCACGACACCGCGACAAGCTGAGCGGGTCGGGCGCTCCGCGCGGAGGCCGGCCTATCGGAAGCGCAGAATCCTCCCCCCCTCACGTGAGGTGGGGAGGATTTTGTACGGGAGTCGGATTTGGACACAACACCGGCGCGCAGTTTTGGTGCAGCTTCCGCTTCACCGCCCCCTAACCCCACAGGTCCCCCCTACTCCTTTCCCCCGCGGCCCTGTCCGTCGGCCGGAGCCATCGCGGCCCGAGCGGGAGACGTGACGTTGGTGACTTTTTCATCCGCGTTAACAAACGCATTTTGTAGAATATGATTGCTTTATTGTTTAAATAAACGCGTTATATAGACTACGATTGCCCAATTATTTTATTTAGCTCGCTTTATGGTTTTAATAAGCGTATTATATAGAATACGATCGCTTTTGTCGGAAGCGCAGCAGAATGCGCGTTCACGCAAGGGGGGAGGATTCTCTACGGGAGTCGGATTTGGGCACAACACCGTGAAACGAGTACGAGTCCGGACCAGTGTGTGAAGTGCCTCCATTTTAAAGACTAGGATCCTCGGCTGAGGGGGATTCCCGCAAAAAGTGAAAATCTGCAAATTAGCTACGCCCCTTCCAAAAAAAAAAATATATATATATATATATATATATATATATATATTTTCTTTTTTTTTTCAAAACCATTACAGACCGCGAAGCTCTGAATCCGCGAACGTCGAACCGCGAAGTCCCACTGTATACAATATATATATATGTATATATATATATATATAAAATAGTAGATAGACTACTACTCAAAAAAATGTTTTTGGGGGCCAATTTATTCCCCATTATCCTTTGTGTGTCTAAAATGAAAACACCAATGCAAAAATACTACAAAACTTCAAATTTAGTGCTTAATATCAGAGACCTAGTATATAATTTTACTTTCTTTCTAAAACGGAGAAAAACTCAACTGAAAATACGAGACAAATACTACTGTAAAATTAAAACAAAAGATATGACTACAGAAATATTACAGCAGAAATACTACAAAAATTCAACATGAGTCATATTACCAATATACTAAATAAATACTACAGAAATACATCAATGGAAATACTACAATAATACCAAGGAAATATCATGGAAATATTTCAAAACTATTACTATTGAAACACAAAAAAATGCTACTGAAATACTAAAAAAAAAAACCCTCTGCAGTAAAACCATAACACAAAAATACGACTTCATAAATATTGGAACAGACATTAGACAAAAATGACAGAATTACTACTCGAGTAATACGAGAAAAATCTTACCAATATACTACAAAGATACTAGTACAGAAATACTACATAAATGCTACTATGGAAATCTGACCAAAATACTACTGCAGAAAGTCTAGATGAATAAATATACAGTAATACTACAAAATTCATACAGAAATAACACAGAAATCTGAGAGCAAAATACAACAACATTAATTCTAAAAAACTAAATATCAAATTAAGTGCTAAAAACAGGGACCTTATATATATTATGGCTTTTATTGAGATTCTTTCGAAACCAATTTGGTGAAACTAATCGATTTAAAAAGAAATATAAACGCACATGTTTATTTATTCATAAATAAAAATATTGGATCTGTGTCCAGGATCGGCACATTGGTCAAATTTTCTAACCCAATGCAGCCCTTTATTTCAAATAGTTGCCCACCCTTGGTTTACACTGTGCTAGCTAAAATATGATATACAAATTTAGGACTATCCGGTCCTTTTTTAAGGAAGAGTTTTTAAAATGCTATTATTTTTAGAAGTGCTCGCGGACTCCCCAAAACCAGCTGATTACACCTATGTATATTGTTATTAGGAATTTGAAAATAAAAACTTCCATAAACGCATCAAAAAATGTTCATTTAAATAAAGCAGTCAATTGTTACCTGGTCCGGTCCGCTGTTAGAGCATATGAGCGGGCATAGGAAACGTAAAAGACCGAATGAAACTAAATCCTACTCTTAGTCGTTTGACTAAAGAAAAATGACATTGATTGGAAACGACCGTTTCTTTCCCTCGATCTCCATTACACGTTTAGTCTATTATGTTTGCTTCCGGGGTATTGATGTATCGTTCGGGATCAAAACGGCTTTATGAGCCAACTCTTGAAAGTGGCAGCAGATTCTCCAACCATTTGAAGGCCGGTTTCCTTCTTCCGTTTTGTGATTGGTCAATATAATTTTTTTGTTAGAGAAATCCGTGTTGTTTACTTTATATTTGTTGAGTATATAAAAGGTAAAAATTGATTTTTTTTTTTTAGTTAAAAAAATGTATGAGGTCCTTGTTTGGAGCACTTTATTTTAGTTTTGAAGTATTGCTATAGTTGTATTTTGAAAAGTTTTTGGGGGCGTATTTCCAGAGTTGGATTTTTGGACAAGTGTATGCTTCTTTGTTTTTCTTTTCTTTTTGTAAATGCTTTATCTACGTCTACGCCATTATGACGTACCTCACATTCTGCGCCTACACAAGCCCTGTAGTTTTTTTGTAGTATTACTGAAGTTTTACTTTTATAGTATTTTGGTAGTATTTCTTCAGTATTTTTTTTTAAATTTCCATAGTAGTATTTTCTCAGTAATTATATATTATTTTTATTGTATTGCAATAGTAGAATTCTTGTTTTATATCTGCAGTACTTTTGTAGTATTAAGTTAGTAATTGCTAGTTGGCGCCATCGTGAATGGCAGCCTTTCCAGCAGCTCTGTGTTATTTCTCTCTTTTTGTGATTTATTGTTTTTATTGTTTGCTTCTATCTTCGGTGTTTTCGTCACGTTTGACATCTACTCTTTGGATTACTTTTTATCCTATGGTTATGGGTTTTAACGCACAGAAATGCGTTTATCTTGAAGAATTGTAGTGCTCATTTACCTGACGAGGTGAGTTGGCCCTATCGTGGCAGCAGAGCCGAAGTTAAGGTAAAGGCTAACGGCTAGCGGCAAAGTGGCGATATAAGCCTTCGATACCGTCCGTAATTATGGGAAATGTGAACTTCCTACCAAATAAGACTGACGAACTGACTGCTGGTGTAAAACATCAAAACACACAAGGAGTGCAGTCTGCTGTGTTTCACTGAATGTGGTGGCATCCCGGACGCTAATGTGGAGCTACTTCTTCATCGCAGTTAGGGCAGACAGAGACACAAATCCCTGTGAAAAGCAGAGAGGAGGCAGACTCACTATAGGTGTAGGACAGGTGGTGTAATCCTGGGCATGTAAACACAAAGATTTTCATCTGCTGCAGGGACGTCGAACATTTGGCCGTAAGTTTGTGTTGCTATTACTTGCCCAGAGAGTTTGGACACGCCATTGCTGTCATTGTGTACATTCCACCGCGTGCTGTCGCGGAAGTAGCGTGTGACATCATCCACTCTGCTGTTGCTAAAGTACAAACACAACACCCCGAGGCCATGCTGTTAATCTCTGGGGACTTCAATCACGTGAATCTGGATACAACACTGCCTGCTTTCTTCCAGTATGTGGACTGCAACACCGGGGGTAATATGACTATCAACCTGCTGTATGCAAACATTAAGGACGAATACAGTGCTACTCTACTGCCTGCACTGTGAAAAGCAGACCACAACCTCATTCTGCTTCAACCTCACTACAAACCAAAAGTGAGGAGGCTACCAACAACCACACGCTCATTCAGGAAATGGTCTACTGAAGCAGAGCAGGCTCTGAGAGACTGCTTTGGATCTACGGACTGGGGGGACATTGAGGAGCTGGCAAACTGTACTACTGACTACATCAACTTCTGTATGGACACTGTTCATCCTGTAAGAACTGTACGCTGCTATGCCAACAACAAGCCCTGGATCACGGGCGACATCAAGTGCCTTCTGAACCAGAAGAAGAGGGCATTTAAAGACGGCGATCATCAGGAGCTAAAGCGAGTGCAGAGGGGGCGCAGAGTCCAGCTCCGGGAAGCGAAGGAGCAGTACACGAGAAAGTTGGAGAAAAAGAGCACGGGAACGCCACAGGGGACCTTGCTCTCTCCGGTCCTGTTCACCCTGTATACGTCGGACCTTCAGTACAACTCTGAGTCCTGCCACGTGCAGAGGTTTGCTGATGACACTGCTATTGTGGGATGTATCAGAAGTGGGCAGGAGGAGGAGTGCAGGAAATTGATCCAGGTCTTTGTCCAATAGAGCGACGCTAACCACCTGCACTTGAACATCACCAAGACCAGGGAGATGGTGGTGGACTGCAGGAGGACTAGACCTCACTTGGAACCTGTAACCATCAAAGGAGAATGTGCAAAGTTTGTCCAGGCCTACAAATACCTGGGTGTGCAGCTGGACTATAAAATGGGCTGAACTGCCAACACAGAAGCTCTGTGCAGAAAAGGACAAAGCCGACTGTACTTCTTCAGAAGGCTGGCGTCTTTCAACATCTGCAAAAAGCTCCTGCAGATGTTCTATCACACTGTTGTGGCAAAAGCCCTCTTCCATGCGGCAGTGTGTTGGGGAAGCAGCATGAAGAAGAAAGATGCCTCTCGTCTTAAAAAACTGGTGAGGAAGGCAGGCTCTGTTGTGAGCACAGAGCTGGACAGCCTGACAACTGTACCTGAGAGACGGGCACTGAACAAGTTACTGTCAATCAGGGACAATTACAACCACTACACAGCATGATCTCCAGGCAGAAAAGCAGCTTCAGCGACAGACTGCTGACACGGTCTTGTTCCACGGACCGACTGAGGAGATCATTTACCCCTCATGCCATGAGGCTCTGTAACTCCACACGGGGGAGTGAAAGCCCACATTAAACCCCAACCCCACATTTGCATATTACCCTATTTTTATTACAGTGTCCATTTTTCGGAACACTATTTAAATGCTCTTTATTAACACATTATATTGGGTATTTTTCTATTCTATATATTTTCTTTTATTTTTTAACACAAGGATACTGCTGGAAATGTGAATTTCCCCACGGGGATAGATAAAATATCTATCTATCTATCTATCTATCTATCTATCTACCTTGGTCATATCCCTTGAGAGGGGTGACAGACAGCAAGACAAACACATATACAAAACCAAAAAAACAAAAAAGGAAAATCAGCAAAAAACACACAAAAATATTCATGGCTAACCCAAATGCCCAAACAAACAAATTAAGCAACTCGGCACCCCAGTTGGTCATGCTTTCGTCCCTCTAGATGAAACGGGACACAAGAAAGCAGCCGTGTCACTCGGGTCAGGGTGACACAACACTCTCTTCTGTTCAACAGCAGGGCCCGACAGCTTTCACTGGTTTACCCCTGCCGCATCATACAGGTGCCCTGCCCATCCCTTAGAACACGTCCAAACATCCCACTCTCCTTTCACAACACCTCCCCACTCATTCCTATCACCAACAAGAGCTGTAGCTTCCACTACATTAAGACCTCTTTCCTGCAGTGCACTCATAACACCATCTACGTCAATTGCGGCCTTCCTCTTTTCCTCCTTTCATTTACTTCTGCTCTGTAGATCCTCTTCAACATTCAGCCATCCTCTCCATGTGTCCAAACCAACCTCTTATCCACACGCTTGCTCAGTTCCACTACTACTCCAGTTCTGTCTCTTACAATTTCATTCCACAATCTATACAATCTTGTCACTCCTAACATACTCATCAAACACTTCATCTCAAAAACATTTAATTTCCTTCTGAAATCTACGTTCAGGCTCCAAGTCTCTGAACCATACAAAACAGTCGGCACGATCACACTCTCATACAGTCCCCTCTTAACATTCATACTCTTGCTCATCATTCTCCTCAGAGCACTCAAAACCTTGCTTCCTTGATTCACTCTGTGCAATACCTCGCACTCCATTCCACAAACTGCAGCCACATCACAACCCAAGTACCTAAAGCTTTCAACTTCTTCCAGCACCTATCCATGCAACCTTATTTCTAATGCAATGCCCACTCCATCACCTTACTCTTCCCAACATTCACACATAACTTATCACATACGCCTATCACATACTCTTCCAAACTCCATCACCAGCCTTCTCAATGTTTCCTCAGTATGAGCCACAAGCGCTGTGTCATCTGCAAACAACAACTGACTTACCTGCCACACTGTTCCACTGCTGTCCATCATCTCTACACCTCTGCCAAATACTCTTGCATTCACCTCTCTCACCACACCATCCATGTACACATTGAACAGCCATGGTGACATCACACACCCCTGTCTCACACGAGTCAACACAGGGAACCACTCACTTGTCTCACTCCCTACTCTTACAAATGCTCTGCTGTTCACACAAAAGCTCTTCAATGCTTCTAACAACTTTCCACCCAATCCATACATTACTATCACTTGCCACAACGCCTCTCTATCAACTCTGTCTTACGCCTTTTCCAAGTCCATGAGAGCCAAATAAACATCCTTACCTTTTGCAAAATATTTCTCACAAACCTGTCGTACTGCAAACACCTGATCCACAACATCCTCTTCCTTTCCTGAAACCACTCTGCTCCTCCATCACCACCTCATTCGTTCTTTCTCTCACTCTATTAATCAAGACTCTTCCATACAGGTTACCCGGCACAGACAACAAACTGATACCTCTCGACTTGCTACATTCTTACGTATCACCTTTACCCTTATACAATGACACCACACATGCACTACACCAGTCAACAGGAACCACACCACTTAAAAAGCATACATTCAACAAGCGTACTAACCAGTCAATCATAGCTGTGCCACCTTTTTTCAAGCATTCAGCATTACAACCATCCAACCCAGGTGCCCTCCCCACTTTAATTTCTTTCACTGCCTCTTGCACCTCCCATGCTTCCACAGGCTTCACATTTAAATCAACCGACACTGGTATTCTCCCATACCACCGATCGCCTCGACTCTCACTTCTCTCCCATCCTCCATATTTAGCAACTCCTCAAAATACTCACCATCTCGTCCTGACTGCACTACCACTAACAAGCAATCTACCGTCCTTATCTGTAACATTCTCTTTTTTTCCAGACTCGCTCTTTCTTACTCTTTTCACTTCTTTCCAGAACACTTTTCTCCTTTCCTCAATGTTCACTCCTATCTTTCAACACCAGGTATTAGGAAAGGAAGTGAACGGTGGAATGATAAGATCTCAGAGGCTGTGACAGAGAAGAGACGTCCCTTTGAGGAGTGGCTGCAAGATAAGATTGGTGATGCGTATGAAAGGTATAAAGTGAAGAAAAGGTTGGTAAAAGCGGTAGTGGAAGAAGCGAAAAGGAAAGCAAATGATGAATGGTGTCGAAATCCTATATTATAAGAACGTAATTTTAATAAATGTCGTTAAAAAAGACACTAATAAGTATTTAAAACCGTACTAGGTTCTAATAACTTTTCATCCTACTTTAATCATCAAAATGTATAAACACAGTCATATTCTATGTATAAACTACATATTTGTTGTTAATAAAATAAACCCCCAATAAACAGAAAAGAAGTGGGTAGACCTTATTTGGGCATGACAGGAAGTCGGCGGGACCAGAAGGGGGTATAACTTATTCAGATGGCTTTTACATTTTTTCTTCATTATTTTTCCTTTTTTTCTCTGTTTTTGCCTTTATTTTATCTTTTTTTTAGCTTTATTCATCCCACGTAGGTAATTTTGTGCACAATGTTGCATAATAATTTTCAATATATGGATAGAAGCAACAAAAACAATCTGAAGAGGCTTTTAGAAACACAAAGAGTCGGCTTTTTTTAGTGAGCCAATCAGAAAGAAATAGTTCTTGAAAAAGAGACAAAATTCCCATCAGTATGGGCTTATATGATGAGTGTGAGGTGCTACCAGGTGAAGGCATTTAACGGCTAAATTTTGCGAACACAGCACACAAAAGCAAAAAAGTGCAAGATGATTAAAATGAATGACAGGCAATGTCCTTCTTTTAACATGTTTCTTTCTCTTTTCCTGGCTTTTTCATCTCCACTTAGCACCTTGCTGCCCTTCATTGTACCTGCCTCATATCATTCACGCTGTTCTGTGCTCATTTTACCGCTACAGAAAAGAAGTATTGTGGTGGTCTAAACCAACTTCAAATTTGGGAGGAGAGAATTCCCCAAGACGGTAAAACTCACCTCATCTGCCGTGCTGAATGTGGCCAAATAGTTGACCAGAGAATGAATGCACAAGTAAGGTTATATGGTGCAAGTGACAGATGCAGTGAAGAAAATAAGCATTTGAACACCCTGCTATTTTGCCATTTCTCCCACTTAGAAATCATGGAAGGGTCTGAATTTTTCGTTGGCGCATGTCCACTGTGAGAGAGATAAACTAATAAAAAAAAATTCCAGAAATCACAATGCATGATTTGTTTAACAATTTATTTATGTGTTACAGTTGCAAATAAGTATTTGAACACCTGTGTATCATTTAGAGTTCTGACTCTGAAAGATCTGCTAGTCCTTCCATTTGAAGTCCACCTGCACTCCATGTGTCATTCTGAATCAGATGCACCTGTTTGAGGTCATCATCTGCATAAAGACACCTGTCTACCCCTTACATCGAGTAAGACTTTAACTTGTAACATGGCGAAGACCAAAAAGCTGTCCAAAGACACTATAAATATTTACACCTCCAAAACGCTGGAAAGAGCTACAGAGCAATTGTCCAGCAGCTTGGCGAAAAATGGTCCACTGTTGGAGAAATCATTAGAAAATGGAAGAAGCTAAACATGACGGTCAATCTCAATCGGAGTGGAGCACCATGCAAGATATCACCTTGTGGGGTCTCAATGCTTCTAAGAAAGGTGAGGAATCAGCCCGGAACTACACGACAGGAGTTGGTCAATGACCAGAAGAGAGCTGGGACGACCCTTTCCAAGGTTACTGTAGGTAATACACCAAGACATCATGGTTTGAAATCATGCATGGCACGAAAGGTTCCCCTGCTTAAATAAGCCTGTCAAGGCCCGTCTTAAGTTTGCAGAGGACCATTTGGATGATACAGAGGAGTCATGGGAGAAAGTTTTGTAATCAGATGAGACCAAAATACAACTTTTTGGTCATACTTCCACTCAGCGTGTTTGGAGGAAGAAGAATGAAGAGTACAATCCGAAGAACACCATGCCTACTCTGAAGTGTGGGGGAGGTAGCATTAAGCTTAGGGGGTCTTTTTCTGCACATGGGACAGGACAAGTGGACTGCATTGAAGAGAGGATGACTGGGGCCGTATATTAGGAGATTTTGGGGACAACCTCTTTCCCTCAGTCAGAGCATTAAAGATGGGTTGTGACTGGGTCTTCCAACACGACAACAACCCGAAGCACACAGCCAGGAAAACCAAAAAGTAGCTCCGTAAGAAGCATATCAAGGTTCGAGCATGGCCCAGCCAATCTCCAGACCTAAAGCCAATCGAAAATCTTTGGAGGGAGCTAAAACTCAGTGTTTCTCAGCGACAGCCGAGCTGACTGATCTAGAGAAGATCTGTGTGGAGGAGTAGGCCAAGTCTCTCCCGCAGTGTGTGCAAACCTGGTGAATCACTACAGGAAACATTTGACCTCTAATACCAAACAAAGGCTAATGTAGCAGGGTGTTCAAATACTTATTCTCTTCACTGTACATGTTAAAATTATTTTTTCTCATCCAGCCAACCCAAACAACCACCTTGACATGAGACAGCCCTTAGGGAAATCTTCCGTTCTTCCAGATTAGCCTATCTCAGTATTGCAGGCAGAATTTTGATGTAATGTACATAAATAAAACCCCCAATTGGTTTGCAAATGCTTAATTTTCTGCTTGGTACTCCTGTCTGTAAATGTCTCAAACTAAACAATTAATGATCAAAAATCATAAGACATCATTCTATTGTGACACAAAAACACAGCAATATATATTTTTTTAATTACCGTATTTTCCGCACTATAAGGCGCACCTAAAAGCCTTTATTTTCTTCAAAAGCTGACCATGTGCCTTATAATACAGTGCGCCTTATTTATGGATCAATTTTAAAATTGTAAAGATTTCCAACTAACTTGCAGCCGCCGACTAGATTTTCCCCCGAACGCCAAGTAGTACGCGGTGTATGCTGGGATTTATTTACCGGCGTTTAATTGGCTAACCAATGTGTCAATTCTCATTTGAATCGATCACTATTGGCTAAAGTTATTCGGAGGTCAAGGGGGGGATCCTTTTTATCATTTACAGGCTGGCATTGGCTTGAACGGCAACACAAAGCCTGCAATTGGCCGAAAAAGATGTGTCAATCATCAATTGAATCGATCACAAATGGCTAAAGTTATTCGGAGGTCAAGGGGCGGATCCTTTTTATCATTTACAGGCTGGCATTGGCTTAAACGGCAACACAAAGCCTGCAATTGGCCAAAAAAGATGAATGTTTATGGCACGTGGCTGACGGCATAGAGAAAGCATTTTTTTCCTTTCTGTATTTGAAAATATTTTATTCTCCTGGATTTACTACCCTCACGGATATAAGAGGACATTGGCTGCACATTATTATGAACACAACGACTTCGGTGAGCTACTCCGGGATTTATATTGTCCCTGTATCTTGTTTCAGACTGAACTCGATGTTTCTGTGATAAGCGGTGCAGATAATGGATGGAATGGAGTGTCTATTTTTAAATTAAACTCAATTCCAAGTGTTCATCGTCATATGCACAGTAAAGTTGCGAGCGAAAAAGAAAATAGATACTAAGGAATGGTAGGCATTTCTTGAATCCCAAGACTTTAACCTTCCGAATGATGGAACGATGCATTTGAATGACATCGTACGGACATTGCATCCGCACGTGTTCTCGACACGTATTTGCGTCTTTGCAAGCTTTGGGAATGTTAAGGGGGTAATAAGTTGGACTGAACTATCTGACTGTTTTGTCCACGTTCCCATTGTAGCGCCTTATAATCCGGTGCGTCTTATGTATGTCAAAAATAGGACCAAAAACTATTTTTTTCAGGGTGCGCCCTATAACCCGGTGCGCCTTATAGTGCGGAAAATACGGGACAATAGACAACCTTGTCAATTGTAAATAGACACTTTATTCATCCTCATAGGGAAATTCACACTTCCAGCAGTATCCGTGTGTTGAAAATAAAACAATAATAAAAGGAATATAATACATAAATACCCAATGTAACGTGTTGATATAGAGTATTTCGATAGTGCTACATAAAATACACACTGTAATAAAAATACGGTAGTATGCAATGTGGAGGTGTGGTTTAATGTGGGCTTTTACTTCCCCGGGTGGAGTTAAAGAGCCTCATGGCTTGAAGAAATTATCTCTTGTAGGGTGTGGCGCTTCAATCTATAGACTGATTGCAAAAGGGGAATAAGGTTCTGTAGGAGGAAGAAAAAGGAGTTTCTGTAGCCAGTGAGATAATATCTTTCGAATAGCTTAATGGCTATCCTCAAAGGGCCTGATGTAACTTTTAAATCTAACTCAATGTAGTTGTGTGTAAAATAAATGTAATAATTCCTTTTTGTAAACTAACTCTAAATGTATTGACTAGTCAAGTCACAAATATTAGAGGTGCATTAAAAACATGTCACTACTACTGTTATAAACGAAATACATGATACCTCTACATTCAAGCTACGAAAATTTCAAGATAAGAGATGTCTTTAGAACAAAACTTTTGTCCGATAAATACAAGATATAACATAAGTTACAAGAATTTCTATAGGTTACCAGTAGAGACCGGGGCTTTAAAGTAATTTTATTAGGATCATATTTATATTATAACTGTATTTTATGTTTATTATTGTAGACACAATTTTATGGCCGAATTCAAACACTTTTTAAGGACTTTCAGAGCCAATTTTTCCAGCACAGATGAAAAGAACGGGAGCCTAAACCTTAGCTTCAAACCAGAACCCTGTGCCAACCTTATTTCAGACCATAAAATTGGTATGAAGCCCTAAATTACAGCCCAAACCCAAGTTCCTATCCATATCCCTAAACCTAAACCTAGCTTTAACACTATCCCAGTTTCAAATTGTAGCACTAAACCCATTATGGAACCTTACATTCAGTTCAGAACGTTAATATAGAGCTCAAACCTTAGTTCCTAACCCTAAACCTACCCTAGCTGTTACCCTAGACCTAACCTTGTTTTAAGCCATAACCCTCACTTTAAAATCATTTTGGAACCTTACAATCAGCTTAGAACCCTAATACAGAGCTCAAACTCTAGTTTCTAACACTAAACCTACACGTAACCCTCGCTGTAAACCTATTCCGAACCCCGTTTCAAATCAAAACCCTAGCTCCAAACCTATCTTGGAAGCCTACATTTAGTTTAGAACCATAGTTCCTAATCCTAAAACCTACACCTGGTCAAGCTGTAATCCCCTTCTTCATTTCCTACCCGGAATTAATTTTATTACCCTAATAAGGAACCTAAACCTTGGTCTATGCTATCTAGGATTAACTTGGATACTTTTGGGGAAGTCATGAGAAAATTAATTAGTTTTCAGTCATTTTGTATTGGGAAAATTTGCTTGGGATGAGGGCAATTCTAGACACAAGCCAATCCAGGAAAAAAAGTATAGATATCACTATAACAAAGTAACAAAATATTATTGAACATTTATTTCTTAATTCCACTCTTTGGCATCAATATGGAAATACCTACCGTGCAGTGGCGCTGAGCCACCACTTTGCAGACATGTTGTCGAGAGGCATTGCGCGAAATTGAATTTTCGGTCAAGCACTGTTTTGACCCTTTCATTTTAAGACACTTAGACATTTTAAGCCAGGGGTCTCCAACGTAAGGATAGTTGAGGTGCCTGCGGACCTGATCTGAGAATAGCTCATCAGTGCTGGTCATTGTGATTTTCTAGTAAAATATACATTTCTATTAGTTGACTGAGTCTATTGAACCCTATTTTAATAAGATGGTACTAACATAGTAACAACATAGTAATAACATCATACGTTGTTATTTTAGAAATTTGAAAACAATAAATTCCAGTTCATGGGCATCTAGCCAAGTATTAAAAGTTGTTTTGAAGCAATGAATCAAAAGAATATTATTTTTATTTTTAAGAAATGCAACAAACTCAATTTTAATTTATTGGTTTTATAGAGCGAATGAGCAAATAATATGCAGTATTTTTTAGCTTGCTGGCTACCTTTTTAGTTTTGTAGAAAGCTAACTAGCAATCTTTTTACATTTTTTGCAAGCTATCTAACTAACATTTTACCTTTTTTCTAGTTATCAAGCTTAACTCTGGCCTCCTTGTTTGTTAGCTAGCTAGCTAGCTTTCTTTAACTTTTCTATCCGGCTATTTAGTTGGCTTTGTACTCTTTCAACTAGCTATCTAGCTCTCTTTTAGTTTTTTGACTTTACTAGCTAGCTAGTTTTTTCTTCTTCTTTGTTTTCTATCTAACTACTTAGATAGCTTTTTACTCTTTTAGCTACTTATCTAGCTCCATTTTTACCTCTCTTTCTAACTATCAAGCTATCAAGTTATTTTGAAAGCTATCTAGATAGGTTTTGACAATTTTTGCGAGCTATCTACTTAACATTTTACCTTTTTTCTACTTATCAAGCTAAATTTTGGCCTCCTTTCCAGATAGCTAACTACCTTTTCTTTTTAGCTTTCTATCCGGCTGTTTCGAAAGCTTTTTATTCTTTTAGCTAGTTATCTAGCATTCTTCAGATTTTTTTTTACCTGTTTACCTTTCTAGCTAGCTATCAGGCTACCCTTTTAGCTATATAACAAGCCCTCCAACGAAGTTTCTATGTTAAAAAAATACATTTTAAACTGGTGCCTCTTGCCATAATTAGTGACAAAAACATCTTTGACAGAAATCGTGTTGTGTAGCATTTATAAAACAGGGGTGGGCAACTATTTGGAGTTAGGGGTCCAAAGGGGCTACCTGGCTAACTATTCAATTTTTTATTCAACTATGAATATTTAAAGGTGCAGATATTTACATGATAGTTTTGTTCATAATGGTTATTCAATAGATTTTTTTCATCAAATTGCTTTTGAAAAACTTACAATGAAAGCAAAATGATATATTAGGTCTGTGTTTTAAGTATGTTGGTTGATATTAGGTTTTGTAGTCCTACTGTAGTCATATTTTTGTTCTATTTCTCTAGTAACATTCTTATAGTATGTATTTATTATTTCTGCAGTAGTATCTTTGTAGTATTTCAATAGTAGGACCTTTCTCATATATGGGTTGTATTTTGCTGTATTTCTGTAGTAGTATATTTGTATTCCAAAGTAGTGTTTTTGTAGTATTCAATAGTGGGATTTTTGCAGTATCTAATCTGTATTTTGTAGTATTTTTGTATTTTGTTATATTTGTAGTGTAATATTTCTGTAGTATTATTTTATATGTGTTGTATTACTGTAGTCATATTTTTGAAGTTTTTGAAATAATTCCAAAGTAGCATTTTTGTATTATTTCTGTAACAGTTTTGTTGTATTCCCATAGTAGTATTTAAGTAGAACTTATTTAGAGGTATGCCTGGTGTAATATTTCTGTGTAGTATATTTGAAAGCAAAAATGGAAAAAAAGAAAGCAAAACAACCTTTTAGACCCATTTTTTAAGGACAAAATTTGATATTTAGTTTTCAGGTCATTTTGTAGTACTATTCTTGTAGACAAAATTGGCACCCCATTTTTTTTATTAGTAGTGCTTTATTTACCATTAATTGTATGGTCATTAGGCGGCACAGCGACTGGGTAGCTTTTCCCCCTATGTGCTTCCCTCAGCCTTGTCCCACAGGCCGGATAATATCTGTCGATGGGCCTGAACTGGCACATGTTTGCCACCTATGATCTAACAAGTAGAATGTATATTTTAGTGTGGCAGAAGATGACTAATTATCCGGTATATTTTTCATAGCTGGAACAAAACCATTATATCATATTTGGCCATGATCAGTCCAATAATTGTCAGCCCATTAATTATCGTGCATCTCTCTTAGTTAGTAATTCGTGTTGGCATGTACGTATAATAGTTTTTAATTTACAATAGCAAAACTCTGTCTCCTCACAATCACTTTGCCATGCGTGCAAAGGATGGGAGAGCTTAAGATCAGTCGCTTCGCACAGCAAGTGTACAGGTTCTACTGATAGTACAGACCTCTGAATTGAAGTCAATACCTTACGTGGAGTTTTTGTTCTGAAAAATGTTTTTGTCTCACTCGTGCGTTGTAGTACTTTTCTTGTAGACAAAATTGGCGCCCAATTTTTTTTTTTTTATTAGTAGTACTTTATTTACCATTATTTGTATGGTCATTAGGCGCAGGGACTGGGTAGTTAGCGCGCAGCCCCACAGTGCAGAGGTTCAGGGTTCAAGTCCAGCTACCGCAGCCTACTCGTGTGGAGTTTGCATGATCTCCTGCTTGTGAATGAGCCAGTTAATTATCTGTCTCTGGGTGCCCTGTGACTGGCCGGCAAACAGTTTAGGGTGTCCCCTGCCCACTGCCCGAAGATAGCTTGGATGGGCTCCAGCACCTCCGCAACCCTACTGTGCTGATAAGGGATGGATGGTAATTATATTCTGACCATTTTGGTTTGGCTGGCAGGCAGGATGTGGTGGCCCCCATTAAAGGTACATTCTGTAATATTTGACTACTAGATGGCACTGTATTGACTAATGCCAACAAAAAACAATGCCAAATGAGTACAGTGTAGCAGCAACATGCCAGACAAACATGGCGGCAACTACTAGGTTTGGATTCTGCTATGCAAAAGAAATTTATTTACCTATGAATGCTTTTTAAAAATAACATCAGTATAATAGTTCCTGTATTTTTGGTAATTTAAATCAATGTTTTTAAATTAAGTGTTTTGTACCACTAGGTGCCACTAAATATTACACATTGTCCCTTAACGTACCGTAAATTCCAGACGACAGAGCGCTTTTGATTAAAATCCACGTGCATTGATTCAAGGAATTATCTCATCTTTGTTTTTGTACAAACCGCACTGGATTTATTCCCAGGCTTAAACAGCCCAAAAAGTGAACTCATTCACGTCCAAAAAGATCAAGTACAAAAAAGTAATATATTGTTCCGCGATTGAGACGCTGTCAATCTCAATCAACAAGCACAGCAGTCAATATTAATTAAATTGGCATTAACATACCTGCAGGAATATGACAACAATCATTATATATATATATCAATTGCTTGGAATCCATCCAACAAAGGGTGTCAAACTCAATTACCTCGGGGCCACATTGTAGAAAAAAAAACACTTTCCGGTGTGCTACAAGATTAAAGAGAAAGAAAGATAGTGATAGAGAAATGGTAAAAAGAGAGCAATAGATAGAAATGGAGGAGAAAAAGACAGAGAAAGGAAGAAAGAGAAAGTAAAGGAAAAAGAGAGAAGAGGAAAGACAACAAAAAAGAAAAAGAAAGACATAAGGCAGGAGAAGAAAAAGAAAGAGAATAGGAGAAAAAAAAGACAGACAGCAAGAGAGAGAGCGAGACAGAGACAAAGGAAGAAATAGAGGTAGAAACGGTAAAAAGAGAGAGACTGATAAAGAGAGATGGAAATAAAAAGAAAGAGGAAGAGTGACAAAAAGAGACAGAAAGAGAGAGAAGTCAAGTCACATTTATTTATACAGCCCTTAATCACAAAAATGTCTCAAAGGACTGCACAGGATTACAATTTCAAAATTACACAATTACCTGATCTTAAACCAGAAAAAACATACAGCTACAGGGGTGGCTTTATTTAAATCTTCAGCTTTTCCCCCTTTTGTGCTTCCCTCAGCCTTGTCTCACAGGCCGGATAACATCTGTCGATGGGCCTAAACTGGCATGCTGACCACATGTTTGCCACCAATGATCTAATAAGAAGAATTAATATTTCAGTGTGGCAGAAGATGACTAACTCAGGTATATTTTTCATATCTGGAAGAAAACCTTTATGTCATATTTGCCCGGGATCAGTCCAATAATCGTCAGCCCATTAATTATTGTGCATCCCCCTCAGTTAGTAACTCGTGTTGGCATGTACGTATAATAGTTTTTAATTTACAATAGCAAAACTCTGTCTCCTCACAATCACTTTGCCATGTGTGCAAAGGATGGGAGAGCTTAAGATCAGTCGCTTGGCACAGCAAGTGTACAGGTTCTACTGATTGTACAGGCTTCTGAATTGAAGTCAATACCTTACGTGGAGTTTTTGTTTTGAAAGATGTTTCTGTCCCACTCGTGCGTGGATGTTGACATCAATTAAATTAATATCGACTGCTGCGCTAGTTGATTAAGAATGACAACTGCAAACAAAGACCGCGGCGCAATTTATTACTATTGTATCTATCTATCTATCTATCTAGACATTTCCCCACTAATTCTCCCAAGATGGCGATTTTACTCCATTGGGGAAATGGGAATCTCGTTCATCTATTCATGTGCATCACTAATTCTATACGACAAGGCATTTGGCTATTGCTACTACCACTGTTTAACTGCGCTTTATTGAATGTCTTCATTTTGACATTCCGAGGACTTGGCAGAAATCACATTACGTCATCAACCGCGATCCCTAAAAAAACTCGGATCACCATGGTTCGAACCAGTTCTAACCCAGCAACTTGGAAAGGGCCTGGCGTAGGTCTAAAGTCGCTGTCGACATCCTTGTGACCATAAGTATTGCAAAAACAAAAACAAGAAAACCCACACCATATTCTGAGTCACATTGTAGGGGATAAAAGAGTAACGGCTTGTAGTCCAGAATTTACTGTAGGTTGTTGTCCTGTTGTGGTATTTCCAGGGGGAGTGTTGAAAGTAAGAGTTCCCGGTGGATCAGGCTTCGGTGCTTAGGATGGTCCGAGTCGGACTGGGAGGGAGCCTTGCTGCAGCGCTGTGTTCGATATGAAAGCTGTAATCATACTAACAAAGAAAATATAGGAGTTATTTCAAACTTGTGAGAATGGAGAAAGGATGCTACGTTGTTTTTAACAGGGTAGACGCACATTTTTTGTAGTCATATTCAAGCACTTTTGAAGGACTTTCAAAGTAAATTTTCTATTTTTTCCAGTACCATTCAAAGAAGATATCCAGTGCCGATCAAAAGAACGGGAGCATAACCCCTTCAAACTCTTACTCTGGCCTAGGGCTGTAAAACTCATTTTAGAATGGGCCACGCGCCCGAAAAAAAATCCCCACCCTAGTAGATTTTGGGGCAGTTTTTTTAAGGGTTATTTTTCTATCTTCTTTATTCATTATCCATTATCCGTTATCGGTCAGCTCGTAACACGCTACAAGACCTAGGAGCTCTTACTCTCAGCCAAGAGGCCAAACTAAGGTCCTAGCCCCAAAGCCTTGCCGCGATCAATGCGAATGCGCAGTTCCCGGAGGTACTGAAATACCGGGTCGATGCGTGGAGTGGCCAGAGCAAGGCCAATCACTCAGTTCAACAACTAATTTCGCATTTGCGGTATGGCTTTTTTTTGACAGTTGTCGTGAATTTCATTTTAGCGAGTGCCTTCTTTCACAGGTATGTTTGATACGTTGTGAGCGTGATCCTACTAGCGTGTCGGTACCTTTCAAAGGCACGGTTTGGGATGAAAGTTATATTATTATTATTAAAGCTTTGAAAACTCTCTCGGTGTACCGTCTTTCTTTGTAAATATGTGTAACCATGTATAATATGTATCTGCAACTGTATATTTTTGTAATGTTTTTATTTTAGAGATTTATTCTGTTATGTGTTCTAAGGACAAATCAAAAATAAGGGGCGGAGAAAACGCGGCCTGATGGGAAATGTGGTAAAGCTGAGTTACCGGTAGATCTGTCTGTTGTCGCAGCAGACAATAGTGGATATATATTTTTCCCACCCTTAACTTTGGAAATATACATGTTGCAGCTTTTAAAGTCTTCGGTGAATTATTCAAACATAAATGCTGCAATATCTAAGGCTGCCAACGAGAAATTTTCCAATCACCTGTGGTATCTAACACCAGGAACGGTTACACTCGTTCTCTCTGACAATCAAGTCAGTGCATCAACGAAACAAATGGTGGCTGAAATGATAAATAAGGACAACATACCGTAAATTCCGGACTATAGAGCGCACCTGATTATAAGCCGCACCCATCACATTTAAGGGGAAAACTGATTTTGTCCATACACAAGCCGCACCTGTATATAAGCCGCATGCTCCTATTTCAAAAAACGTCATACAAACACGAAATTAATCCAAGCCAAACTTCAAGTCCCGCGATTAAAACTAAATGTCCTTCACTGAAGTACACACTTTACAACTCACGGCCCCCAAAATGAACGTAAAATGATATAAGTAATTAATGTTTGATCCAAACCTGCAGATTCTGGGTGCCCGTTGATAGTAATCCATGGAAAAAAAGTGTATATTTCCAAAGGTATGGGTGGGAAAAATATCCACTATTCTCCGCCGTGTCCACAAAAACTCACCTTTACCGGTCCCCAATTCCCATCAGCCCACGTTTGCTCAGCCCCTTTTTAAATTTGTCCGTGCAGAATAAGTGTCTCAAATAAATACATTACAAAAATATACAGTTGCAAATACATATTACAAATATTTACAAAGAAAGACGGTACACCGAGAGAGTTTTCAAAGCTTTAATAATAATAATAGTATAACTTACATCCTAAACCGTGCCTTTGGCAGGTAGCCTCATGCTACTAACAACACGCTCACATACCGGCATACGAGTCTGTTAAAGAAATATTTACCTTAATTGGAAGAATTGCGGTAAACCATCTTATTTTTCCTAATTATAAATAACAGCATCTAAGTTATCTTTCTCAATTTTGGAAAGAAACTATGTAACATTGACGTCGTCCCACTCTCCCTCATTTCGATGCACGCACGCATTATGGTCGCAAAGTACAGTTTACGTGTAGCAGCTCTGGTTCCTTCTATATCGTACCGCTCGATTGCATTTGGCTTGAAAGCTGTGTCATGAGCCTTTCTTTGTGCAATTTGCATGATCAGGGTATGTTTACGCTGAGAAGTTGCAGTCTTACCTTATATATCCGAGCGCCGCTGGCGGCCTTAAAATAACACATAAATTGGCCGCATCATTGAATAAGCCGCGGGTTTGAAAATTTGGGAAAAAGTAGCAGCTTATAGTCCGGAATTTACGGTAGATGAAACTGTTGAACAGGATTTTCAAAAGAGGATATCTGTAGATTTGGACACTGTTACGGGCAAATGTCTAGAAGACTTTGTGTCCTCTCGATCTAGCACTTTTTTCAAAAGCATGGACCTTCCGGTTGGCTATCTTGATGTCGAACCACAGGAATGGGAATCACGAGATGCCTTCAAACAAGCTTTGGAAACTGCTCAGGCAATCACTGTGGTCAACGATCTTGCAGAACTAGGTGTGGCACTGATTCAGGAATACTGTGGTCATATCACAAAAGATAAAACTGATCTGCAGCATCTGCTTACTATTGCTGAAAAACACAGCAAAACTTTCCCTGACAGCCGTTATGAGCCTCTAATAAAGGACTGAGTTTTTCTGATTGTTTGTATTATGTACCTGAGCAATCATTATTTTGTGTGTGTAACCGGCTTAATGGGCGCTAATCCAATCCAAATTTATACAGTGATTGAGCTACCTGTAAATATCAACTTACATGACAAACTTCTGCTGTGTAGATTTTGGTTGAAGTTGTACATTTTGTGGGGTAAGATAAAAGAATACATGAAAACAAAAATATTGGTCGTATAAGGTCAACCCTAAGCAAGGTATTACATTTAAATTTTACTACATTCAGTAAACATGTAAAAACAATCTACTGTAAAACTGTTACGTTAAATTTAAAAATTGGTGCAATCACAATAAAGCAAAAAGTAAAAGTGCAAAGCAACAACAATGATAACTCTAAAGCAATAGCGGAATATAACTAATCTGTAAACTGTAAAAAAAACAAAAAAAAAGAAACACGTTATGCTCTAGAATCCCTTGCAATCTTTTTCTATATCTGAATTGAACAGCTGGGCAAATATGGAATTCAAAACGCCCTCTCTTCAAAGTTGTCTATAATCGAGTCACTGTCCCTGTTGTTGTCTGGCAGTTCAATGAAAATTCCTGCCTTCCTGAAAGCTCGGAACACAGTTGTGTCTGATATATCATCCCAGGCATTTATGATCAACAGGCAGATAGTGGCATATGTCGTTGTCGGAGTTTATAGTGATATAAACCCATTGCTGACAAAAATATTCAGAGAAAGCATTTAAATAGGGTAATAACTACTGCGCAAATGGCCATCTTGCTTGGCCGCCCAGGCCATTCCGACCACATCCGGTTCAGCAGACGTATTTATTGAAAGGTCACGCATGCGCAGAAATATACAATTGAAAAACAGTGAAAACCTATTACAAACAATGGAATTAGACTGAAAACATGGATCTTTGAAACGTGACTATGTGTGTGTGTGTGTGTGTGTGATGATTACTTGTATACTGTATTGAAAATAGAAAAACAGGTTAAACAAGTTAATTTCATAGCATAGGAATTGAGAAATACACAACTAAAAGAAGCTTACGTTACAGTTGTCCAGCACTGGACCCTGTCTTGGTGAACAATTCATATATAAGGCGCACGGTATAATAAGGCGCATGGTCAGCTTTTGAAAAAATTGAAGGCTTTTAGGTGAGCCTTGAGGTGCAGAAAACACAGTATTTCTGAAGTAGATTTGTAGTTTTACTGTAGTATGTTTGTAGTATTTCTGTATTAGAGCATTACTGTGGTAGTACTTTCGTAGTATTTCTCTATTATAGCATAACTGTAAGAGTATTTTTGTAGTAATTTTGTATTATTTGTTTAGTATTTGTATTTTTGAAGTATTTAGTGGGTGTATTCTTAATATTCTTCGTAGTAGTTTTTATAATATTCCTAATGTTTTGTTGTAGTATTACGGTTGTAGTATTTTTGTACTACAGTATCAATGCAGTAGTATTTACAGTATGTAGAATTTCTCTAGTTGTATTTTTGAAGTAATTTGGTATTAGTTTTGTAGTACTTTGAAGTATTCTGTAGTTTTTGTTGTAGTATTCATGTGGTAGTTTTTCTGTATTATATTATCACTGTAGTAAAAGTTTGGTAGGATTCAACTTTTTGAAGCTGGGAGCTACTTTTCTGTTACTGATGAATTTGGAGTTGGGGGCGGCACTGATTTCAAAGATTTGGCCAAGGGGCCAATCCTGGAGACCTATTCAATTTTTTAATTTATGAATATACGTGTTACATTTTCTTATATTTGTTTTTAAATTGATTAGGCTCACTAAATAGGATTCAAAATGCTCACAATTAAAAATTATATATAAGTCCAGGTTTTAAGCACTAAATTTGAAATTGGGCTTTGTGGTATACCGCAGTTGTATTTTTTTTCAGTATGTTTGTAGTATTTCTGCAGTATTTTTGTTGTATTACTAAAATATAATCGTTGTAGAAATGCATATCTGTAGTCTGTTTGTAGTATTACTGTAGTTGTATTTTTGTAGTATTTCTGCTGTCGGAATTTTGCAGTACTACCACCATAGTATTTTGTAGTATTCCTGTAGTATTTATATTGTATGTTTGTAGAATGTCCAAAATATAATTTTTGAAGTAAATTTGTTGTATTACTATAGTTGTATTGTTGTAGTATTTTCTGTCGTAATATTTCTGTAAAGGTATTTGTGTATTACTGTAGTAGTATTTTGCGTATGTCTAATATTTTTGAAGTAAGAAAAAATTGCAGTTATCAAATCTTTCATTTTTTTAAGACCTTGGGGGAACCCTGTATTCAAAGCATTTCAGTCCTTTAATCCACTTTATGGATGCTTTTTAATTTCCAATATTAAACATTCACAAAATGTCGGCATTATTTAGGTGTTTTCCTCACTAAATTCCTTTTCCTTAATAATTCTCATATTTTTCAATAGAATCAAACCGTTTCTTCAATATTTATAACTTATTCCACTATGTATTTCTAATATTATCACTGCATTATATATTTTTTATGTTACAAAAGTTTTCACATTTTAATTCCAGTGCTTTTCAGGACTTTTCAGTACCTTTTCATAGTTTTCCATATTTTTCTGTAGTTTAATACATTACATTATTTTTTATATGTTTCTATAATTTTCAATACTTTAGTGATTTTTTTAATACTTTTACATCTATTTCAATAAACTTATTTTTTTACTTTTTGAACTTGTCAATACCTTTTAATGGTTTTCAGTACTTAACCAATTTCGTTTTGTACTTTTAGTACTATTTCATGCTTCTTAGCACTCCTTGATTTCTTTTCTTAGTATTATGATACAGTATTTTTTGTTAATTTGACTTACATGCTGTTAAATGTTCTGAAAAACATAAATAAATAAAAAAGGCCAAATACTCACTTCTTTCTCAATTTCAGCCAATGTTTTTATTGCAATTCCGATGAGATCCATCCGCTGCAACTGGAAAAGGGGGCACTTTTTTTTACTGAAACTGGCAAAAAGTCACTTACCAAACATGAATGCAAACAATCTAGGGAAATTCCAGACTACAAGTCTCTAATTTCTTTGCTATATTTGAACCCTTCTTCAGCAAACCGATTGAATTTTAAAAGACGTACAAAACCGAGATTTGTTTGTTTATTGCATGGAGGCTTCTTGACTTAGTCAGGAAAGCAAAATTTTGCAAAATAGGTTAAAAAAAAAAATCACAATATTATAAATTGCTGTAATTAGTTGAGCAATGCCAACTCACTGCCAACAATGCTTACAACAGTTAGTCATTAGTGCAGAGATTCTAAAATAACAACTTAGGGAGTTGGCTTGCTGAATAGCTAGAAAGGTGACCAGGTAAAAAACTTAAAGGGAACTAGAAAGCTAGGCTAAAAAAGTAAAAAGACAACTAAATAGCCAGACAGATAGCTAAAAAGTAGCTAGACAGCTAGCTAGAAAGGAGGCCAAAATTTAGCTTGGTGACTAGCAAATATTCATAATATGTTATATAGATAGCATGCAAAAACATGTATAAAGGTAGCTAGATAGCTAACTCCGTTGTATTTCCTGTAAAATAGATATCTAAAAAGATAAATTAGTTGAACATATGAATAGATTCTCATCCTATTGTCCCGATTAATTGCTCAAAAATAATGATCAATACTTACGGTAAATAGATTTTTTTTATGTACTGAACTGAAATGTATTATTATTTATTTGGTGTCTTTTGAAAGGTTACAAAAACAAAAATGAAATAATCACTGTCAGTGCTCCTAACATTCAATAATCTGAGTCGGAACACACAGAAATAGCTTTTTATCCTCGCCTCAATTGTTTTGCAATTAAATGCTTGTTGAAAGCCAGGTGATACAATAGCTTGAAGCCTTACTTGGTACATTGTCAAAGTTGAAGACCACCAGTTTACAACAGTAAAACCTTTGAGAATGTGTATTTTACTTGAGCATTTTTTTAGACATTTTGGAAGAGTTGTAAATGTTTGATCCTTCTTTTCAAAGTCCCAATCATTGTGCACACTTGCACATGATGATCACGCGTAACAATTCCAACTTCCAATTATGTACGTTCAAATTCGGCTTTAAATTAAACACACCCTGGAAAAATGGCCCAAAATTCTGTTTGGAATTTCTTTGGCCAATCAATGTGTCGATCCTCATTCAAGTCTGTTACTACAGGCGGAGATATTCGAAGCTACAGGAGGCAATGTCTCTTTTATCAAACAGACCATGTTGGATAATGCTGGCTGTGGACCGTGAAAAAAAGTCCGCTATTGGCCGAAAGTGGTGTCAATCAAAAGGTCAGAGGGTAATGACCACATTGGAAATAATTTTACGAGTCTATTTAATTTTAAAGGGGCGTTTTGCAACAAAACGAACAGATTAATACGAGGAAAGGCAAAGGCAAGAAACACGCATTTAGACTGATTACTATTTATCTGTGGGCATTATTGCAAGTTTTGGAATAAACATTTTACACGAATGGATTCTTTGTCCTTGATTTAACAAAGCCATTTTTTTCAGACACTCAACAAATTTGATGACGGCCAGGGGACGAAGTTGGTGGGTATCTTGTTTCAGACTGATAGGGATGTTTCTGTGATGAGTATATTTTAAAATGTAATCATTTATTGAATCCCAAAATTTTATGCTTTCCAATGATATGTGGCATGACATATTTCAGTGACTGGTGACATCATATGGACACTTATCAATCAAAAAATGTTTCAAAAGACTGCCCAAGCCACGGTTACACCATCTCCTGATCTGAAGCGGGCATGGAAAAATTCAAAAACCTAAGCATGTGGAAAGTAAGAAACTTTAAAAAGGGGCCACACAAGTGGCAATCCCTCATCTAGGATGACCAGGATGCTATAGATGTTTTGCATTGGGTCACAATACACAAAACCCAGTCAACATCAATAACAAACATAGTTTGACCGCCCCTTAACGCCTTTGTGGGGGGTTAAATTTTTAGTGCTACATAGCTGGCATATGAGGTTGAAAGATGAACTGCTTCAATGAATTTACATTTGAATGAGAATCAGTTTGTTAACATAGGATGCGCAAGCTCGTATGCCTTGGTTAAAGAGTCCTGGCGGAAATAGAATCTCACTTCTTAATTTTAGCTGTCTGTTTTCTGGGGTATTAGTTAAAAATGTGGACATCTATGCATCGATTCTGATTTGTTCTTGTCGGAATTTTGATTCATTCAAGAATCATAATTTCACAGTTTTGAACACAGCTTTTTGGATACAAATTTATTCATTCATTAAATTGTAAGTGCAACTTAGTGGCTGAAAGCTATAGCCAGTGCACAAGTCCTCTGAATAATTTATTCTACATTACTCACATACATTTACGCAACACAAAAGCACTTGTTAAAACAGTACTAAAATAACAATACATTAAAAAAACAACTTACTTCTGATGAGACACTCACGAATTTCTCAGGGATCATGAAGGGAACTCCGTCCATTGCTGAAAGATACAAATACAATGGATAAATTAGCATTATAAATTTTGCCTTATGAAATGAAAACAAAGACTAAGACATAACGAATTAATATGAATACATTTCCCTCTAGAGATTATATATATATATATATATATATATATATACATATACATACACAATGCCTTGCAAAACTATTTGGCCTCCTTCAACTTTGTGACCTTTTGCCAAATTTCGAACTTCAAGCATAAAGATAACTAAAACTAATTTCTTAAGAAGCATCACCAATAAGTGGTACACAATCATTAAGTGGAACAAACTTTATTGGACAGTTTAAACTTTTTTAACAAATAAAAAATGAAAAAGTGGGTGTGCAAAATTATTCAGCCCCATTGAGGTATTATTTTGTAGCGCCACCTTCTGTTGCCATTACTGCTGCAAGTCGCTTGGGGTATGTCTAACGTATTTTCCGCACTATAAGGCGCACCTAAAAGCCTTTATTTTTTTCAAAAGCTGACCATGCGCCTTATAATACATTGCGCCTTATTTATGGATCAATTTTAAAATTGCAACGTTTTCCAACTAACTTGCAGCCGCTGACTAGATTTTCCCCCGAACGCCAAGTAGTACGCGGTGTATCCTGGGATTTATTTACCGGCGTTTTATTGGCTAACCAATGTGTCAATCATCATTTGAATCGATCACTATTGGCTAAAGTTATTCGGAGGTCAAGGGGCGGATCCTTTTTATCATTTGCAGGCTGCCATTGGCTTAAACGGCGAAACAAAGCCTGCAATTGGCCGAAAAAGATGAATGCGTATAGCATGTGGCTGACGGCATAGAGAAAGCATTTTTTTTCTATTCTGTATTTGTAAATATTGTATTCTCCTGGATTTACTACCCTCACGGATACAAGAGGACATTGCCTGCACATTATTATGAACACAACGACTTCGGTGAGCTTATTCCGGGTTTTATATTGTCCCTGTATCTTGTTTCAGACTGAACTCGATGTTTCTGTGATAAGCGGTGCAGATAATGGATGGAATGGAGTGTCTATTTTTAAATTAAACTAAATTCCAAGTGTTTCTTGTTATTTGCACAGTAAAGTTGCGAGCGAAAAGGAAAATAGATACTAAGGAATGGTTAGCATTTCTTGAATCCCAAGACTTTAACCTTCCGAATGATGGAACGATGCATCCGCACGTGTTCTCGACACGTATTTGCGTCTTTGCAAGCTTTCGTAATGTTAAGGGAGTAATAAGTTGGACTGAACTATCTGACTGTTTTGTCCACGTTCCCATTGTAGCGCCTAATAATCCGGTGCGTCTTATGTATGTCAAAAATAGGACCAAAAACTATTTTTTCGGGGTGCGCCCTATAACCCGGTGCGTCTTATAGTGCGGAAAACACGGTATATCAGTTTTGCACATCGAAAAATTTATGTGTATATACACACACACACACACGATATATATATATATATATATATATATATATATATATATATATATTATATACAAACTTATACACATCTTGGGGTTGTCCATCGATGTGAATTTCCCTTCGGGGATGAACAAAGTATTTATCTATCTATCTATCTATCTATCGATTCGATGATGACCATCTTCTTTCATTTGTGAGTCTGCTGATGTTTGAACAGTCCGATTCTGGATCCATCGATGCGGTTACAGACAGAGCATGTGAAGGGGGTGTGCTGGGAGGAGCAGGGGTGGCCTGGCAAGCATGTCTCTACACGCTTTGCTGCACGGTGTTGCATTCGCTGTTCCTCCATAAAATCCACTCCCTGTGAGCAGCAGTATCGAGGCTGAATCACGGCCGGAAATTTCTGGCCGTGAAGCAGACGCTGTTGGGTGCTGTTGGACGCTTTGAGACCGCCATATAGACAAGATACAGCAGTGCTTTACTCGCGGTCGGAAATTCACACGCGGTTGGCCGCGCGAAAAAGTTTTGAGCTGCTCAAAACTTTGAGCACGTGTTAACCGCGGGCGGCACACGACGTAATGACGAGGTAATGACGAGGTAATGACGAGGTAATGACGCGGAAAGGGCGTGGTTACACATGGGTAAGACAGGAAATTTCAGCGGGTAATCGTGGGTGGAGCATGGTAATAGCATGTTCTGCGCCTGTATCGCGGTGTTATTACGTGAAATTAGCGTGTTACGCGTGTGACGGTCAAACGCCTTTCCCCGCGTATATACAGCGCGATTTGCCGAGCACACGTCAGTTGTGCTCGAGACGTCAAGGGGTGGAAATGGATCCCTGTCACCGTAGTGACCTCGTCTTAATCGATTTTTATTTCTTGACATTTATTTTCATTTCATAACAAGATAATAAAATCAAAATGAAAAACTATTACAATAATAACATATTGGCTTCTTCGGTGCCATAGCTTGAAATCTTGATCTTCACGGGACTGTGTCTTGAGCGGTTATGATTTCTACAGCCCGGTGTTATGCCGAGATTTGCATCCCTTCGCTACTACAACCACTTTTACCTCGTTTTATCTCACTTTTATAACACTTTTAGGGAATGTAATGGCGAACATACAGTATAACCAAAACCACTTCGTCTTGCATTTGTTGGGAATGTAATACAACTTAAAGCATTCCATCTTTGTTTTTGTTTTGAACGTAATCGAACAGTAATGCACACCGTATATAAAATCCTCCACCCCTTGCATGAACGCACATTCTGCTGCGCTTCCAACAAAAGCGATCGTATTCTATATAAAACGCTTATTAAAACAATAAAGCGAGCTAATTATAACAATTGGGAGATCCTAGTCTATATAACGCGTTTATTTAAACAATAAAGAGCGATTGTATTCTACAAAATGCGTTTGTTAACGCGGATGAAAAAGTCACCAACATCAATGCACGCTTCCAACAAAAGCGATCGCAGCAGAATGCGCGTTCACGCGAGGGGGGGGTGTTTGCGTAGGAGTCGGATTTGGGCACAACACCGGCTCGGGAGCTTTTATACCCACACGAGAAAATGACACGGAAATGACGCAATGAGGAAGCGGAACAGTCGCCGGCGTGTGTTTTGCGGGCATACCACCGATGAACAGCGGGTTGGCCAATTTTGCACATTTTCCATCGCGGGCAACCACGGGCAAAAAAAAAAATGCAAAATTTTACCCGCGATACAGACGCAAACGGCTGTGTGACCGGGCCCTAAGGTTGTTTTGAAAGACCCTTCTCCTTAGTCGACCGAAAGATGCTGATGCCTGCTTGAGACGGCTCTGGATCTCATCATCCAATGAGCAGGTGTCAGACACTATGCTCCCCAGATATTTGAAGGTGGGCACCATGAGCAGATGTTGCCCTGTTGCTGTGAGGATTATTGGGTTTGGTGGGAGGTCAGCACTGGACTGACAGAGTACTTCTGTCCTCTGGGTGTTGATAGTCAATCCCATTCTGGTGTATGCAGTTACAGCTGCCGAGAGAATGTTTTGCAGAGCCTCTGGTGTATGGGCAACCAGGGCACAGTCATCAGCGTATTGCAGCTCAATGATGGTCTCTGAGGTCAGCGTGGTAGTTGCCTGTAGCCTCCTGATGTTAAACAGGTTACCATCAACCCTGAAGTTGATGGTAACTCCAGCCTGCTTCTCCATCCTTCTACATAGCAGTGTTGTAACACAGACAAGGAAGATGTTGAGAACTGGAGCCAGCACACAGCCTTGCATCACTCCAGTTTCAACGCCAAAGGGCTCTGAGCTGTGTCTTCCAACTACCACTCTGGCCGTCTCTCTCACACACACACACTATAATAAATATATATATATATATATATATATATATATATATGTGTATAAATAAAAATATGATGTAAAATTCAGACTATAAGGCGGACCTTATAGTCGGGATCTGAGTGTGGATTGTGATTGAGTGTCGATTGTGATTGAGGAAAGATGGCAGAAGATGAGGCCGAAATTTAACCTGAGATTGCGTATATGCTTGAGTTTTGGTGCTCGTAATCAGGTCGAGTAGTGGCTCTCCCTCTGAAACTTGCAGGAAGGGTCATGGAAAAATGCCTGTGGACAAAAAACAAAAATACTGATGAAGCACAAAGAATTTTGATATAGAAATACCACGTATACAACCCCTGGCAAAAAGTATGAAATCATTAGTCTTGGACAAGTGCTCACTCCGACATTTTATTCTGTAGAACGAACTCCGGTAAAAAGCATCAAAATATAAATATGTTCAAAAGTGAAACTCCTTGGCATTCACAAACACCAAAAGAAATGAATAAAAAAAAATGCAGTGGTCAGTATTTGCTACTTTTTTAGAGCAAGCACAGGGAAAAAAATATGGAAAAACTCCATTCTGAGGAAAGGAATATGAAATCATGAAAAACAGACCAAGGAATAACAATCAAAACATATAAGTTGTTTTTAGTTGCACCACCTTTGACTTTTATGACAGCTTGCAGTCTCTGAGACATGGACATGATGAGTAAAAAAACACAGTATTTTCATCAATCTGGTGCCAACTCTCTTTGACTGCAGTTGCCAGATCATCTTTGCAGGTTGCAGCCTTGCTGTTCTCAATTTAATTTTTAAATTTCCACCACAGGTTTTAAATTGGGTCCAGATTTAGGGTATCTGCAGGCCATGACATTGACTAGATGAGTCTTTCTCCAAGGAATGCTTTCAGTTTTTTCTCTGTGACATGATGCATTGTCATCTTGGAAAATGAGTTCATCATCCCCAAACATTTTTTTCAATTGAAGGAATAAGAAAGCTGTCCAAAATGTCAATGTAAACTTGAGCATTAAGTGCACATTTGACGACAGCAATCACCCCAGTGCCTTTGCCCGACATGCAGCCCCATATCGTTAAGGACTGTGGGAATTTTGATGTTTTCTTTAGGCAGTCCTCTTAGTAAATCT